>NW_025857758.1:0-15248 GCF_002878395.1 Capsicum annuum
ACTTTTGATATGCCTCAGTTGATTGTAGAAACAGATTAGTCCAGTTTTAATTTCAAAATGAATCAGTATTAGAGTGAAAGGGTAGTACCCTAGTGCCTATAGGTCGGTTTATCTTTTTCCTTAAGACAGGGAAAATAATCTCCAAATGGTGCATCTATTATCTTGTTTGAGTCAAGGAATCAAGGTCCGAAACCCAAAGCTTTGAGTCATTTCTACTAGAAAAAGAATTTCCAATGTATTTCCTAAAGATCTGCTCAGAATTTCTCTCGGGCGGAAAGTTGACTTAGGAATAAATCTTCATCCAGATACCCAACCTATTTTAATTTCACCCTATAGACTGGCTTCAAATGGTCTTCAGGAATTGAAGGAATAATTTGAGGATCTCCTAGACAAAGGTTTTATCAAACTCAGTGTCTTTCCATGGTGTGCTCTAGTTCTCTTCGTGCGCAAGAAAGATAGTTCTTTTAAAACGTGTATCGACTACCGTCAGTTGAACAAAGTCACAGTCAAGAATAAGTATCCTATCCCCAGGATTGATGACTTGATTAACCAACTTCAAGAGTGCCAATTATTTCTCTCAGATATACCTCAGATTCGGCTATAATTGGCTCAAAATCAAAGAATGTGACATTCCAAAGACAACTTTCAAAACTCAGTGTGGTCACTTTGAATTTGTTATTATATCTTTTAGACTAACGAATGCTCCTACAACTTTTATGGACTTGATAAACAGGGTGTTCAAACAATACTTGGACATGTTTATTATAGTCTTCATAGATGACATCCTCGTGTATTCTTGGAGTAAGGATAAACAGGCAGATCACTTGAGGATTGTCTTACAAACTATTAAAGATTACCAGTTATTCGCTAAGTTCAGCAAGTGTGAATTCTGGTTGAAATTAGTAACATTCCTTGGTCATATTATTTTCGACAATGGTATTCAAGTTAATCCTCAAAAGATCAAAGCAATGAGGAACTGACCTAGATCTATCTCTCCATTAGATAGCAAGAGTTTCCTTGACTTAGCCAATTACTACCGACGGTTTTTTAAAGCATTTTCCTCTTTGTTTCTTCCATGTCCATACTGACTTAGAAAAAAGTCAAATTCTAGTGGTTTGATTCTTCGGTATTTTTAGTGTTATGCCAGGTCATGGGTTAGCTTGAGGTCACCCATGACCCCGAGCACCGTGTTACGACTAGGGAGCAGTATTGGGTCATGACAATAATACTTTTTTCCTATTCTTAAGTGGCTCAGATAAATTTGAAGAATTCAATCAAATATTTTGTATCTTTTAAAAAATTTAAGTTGTTAAGTATTGTGATTTTTTTAAATTTACTTTTTTGAAATATATAACAAATTAATTTTTTTTAGATAATTTAAGTTGTTTACTATTGTAATTTATAATATTTTTATGTAATTTTCAAATAATACATGTTACTCTCCTTCTCCAAACTTTTGTGGCATTGATAGTCAATTATATTTTTAAGTATTCCAATTTAAGTGACACTGATATAATTTCTAGAGTCAATTAAATATTGTATATCTTTTAAATTTTTTAAATTGTTAATTATTGTGAGATATTGTATTTTTTTTCTTACATATATATTTGGAATATATAATAGATTATTTTCTTAGATATATTAAGTTGTTAAATATTGTAATTTATGATACTTTTTATGTAATTTTCAAACAATATATATGTTACTATAGATATTTTAAATTGTTAACTATTGTAATTGATAATTCCTTTTATGTAATTTTCAAATAATATATGTTACTCTCCTTGTCCAAAATTTTATGGCACTGATTGTCAATTAGATTTTTTAAAATAATTTAATTGTTTAGGTATTGTGATTTATAATACTTTTTCTTCAATTTTAATTTAAGTGGAACAATGCTTAGATGACCATAATAATTTATTAGGAATCACAATTGAAGCAGCAAAGTAGACATGTCTAAATTGACTTATAATAAATAATTAAAAGTGAGATAACAAAACTGCTATAAACAATTGTTTGTGGAAAAAAAATTAAGTAGGCCTCGTAGTCAAGTTAATTTAACATTAGATATTATTACCTTTTTAATACTTGAATGACTTTATAATAATTTTTTAATATATAAATGACTTATAATTAATTAGAGGTGATATAGTAAAATTACTGTTGAAGCAGCAGACATGTCATAAATGTCTATTTTACTTTTTTTTATTGAATATTATTAATTATCTAATATGTAAATAATATATAATAATTAGTTGGGAGTAATATAGTAAAATGATGGGGCAAGCAACTGCATGGTCGGCAATTAGGACGATCGGAAGATGCTCACTCCCTCTTATAATACGAGAGAATTAAAGTGTAAGTGAAATCCTATGAAATGATCTAGATTCAATTGGACCGGCTCATAAAAGGATAAAAGCCAAGTGTATTTATACATGACTAACACTTTACATAAGTGTCGTAACTCGGTTAAATAGTACCGTACCTACCTATAAAGAAATCAAGAGCAAGTTGTTAGGGTTTTTCCCCTGATTTTCTTATTAAAATTAAATTTTACTTTTTCTTAGAATGAAAATAAAAGTTACCATAATTACTTTTACTTTTCCTGAAAGTAAAAATATAAAACTTCTTCATATTTGGCTAACGTCTTTTTTGAAGGAAAGGTTTTGGAACTCTATAAATAGGAAGACCCTTTTCTCATACCATAACACAATAGGATCCACAATATAGTCCTTAAAGAGTCTTATTTAGGGGGAGATTTTTTTCCAATAATTTTTATATTTCTTTAATAGTAGTTTCTTGTGTAGGTCAGTTCACCAAATTATATTTAATAATATATTTTTAGTTATTTTTATTTGTCATCTGAATTATCACCGTCTTGGTATGCAAACTTTAAGCTTCCGCATGACACCCTCTCAATTTTGAAATATTTTTTAAAATTAATTAATATTTTCAACTACACATTTCTCTCTCCTCAAAACCTTCCTTCTCCCGTTTTGGTTTCGATTTTTTCGAACAGAAAAATAAGGTTGATTCTTGCTTCCTAAGGCAAAAATTTTTAATTTCTCTTGCTCAGGTAAGTGTAATTTTCTTCTCCAATCAGTTCTAGATCCATTTTACTAATTTTTTTCGATGAAACTTTATGTTGGGGTTCTTCGATTTTGACAAAAATTGCACTGTTCTTCGTTGAATCAGTCGAAATTTGGGTGTTTTTAGTTAACATTGTCGATTTTGCATGTTTAATCGGATTTTGCTGTGGATAATGATTAGAAATTTTTTTCAATTTTGGTAGTTATATTGCGTTTGATTTTGAATTTTTTTGTACTGAATTGAACCCGTTTTAATGGTGTTCTTGTTGTTGTGAATTGCACTGCCAATGTTGGAACTTGAATTGCATGTTTGATGTGAGGCATTTTCCCGTTTTTCTTAATAGACCAGTGGTCGATAGGTCGGCCACTGCAGATTTGTCTTTGCTGCATTTGTTCATTTTTTTTTAATAGACCAGTGGTCGATAGATTGACCACTGCAGATTTATTTTTGCTGCATTTATTCATTTTTTAATAGACCAGTGGTCGATAAATCGACCACTACAGATTCATTTTTTGCTGTAGATCATAAATGGTGAGAACATTTTAAGTTTAATGGACAGAGGTTCATTATATGTTGCTGCGACCTATAAAAAATAAAAAAAAATACATGAGATTTGGTTTTATGTGAACGGTAAGCCAACTTATTTTGGCTTAAAGGAATTTTCTTTGATTATGGGGCTGAATTGTTCAGCGTATCCCCGTGAATCAAAAATGAACAAAGTCCTCCAAAATGGAGAAAACTTTCATTTTAAGGTGACGAAGAACAAGAGCATTACTGCTGCAAAGTTGATTAGCCTGATGAAAGGTAATATGCTGAATAATCAACAAAAGTTGAAGTGTGCTTTGGTTTGGTTTGTGCACGCGATGCTGCTGGCAAAGGACCCGTCAAAGAAGGTGGATTCGGACTACATCAAGATGGCCGCTGATTTAGAATTCTTCGGGGGGTATCTCTGGGGAAAAGAATCCTTTGAGCTGACCTTGAGCTATCTTCAAAAGAAGACTGATCTGACCAAGCAGAAAGAAGCTTTTGTCAAGAGGAATAATGCATCATACACGTTATTTGACTTTCCCTGGGCCTTTCTGGTACTTTTAATCAACCAACTTATTGATTTATTATAGACTCCTATATATTTATGCAGTAATACATAGACACTATAGCCTTACTTGTGCTTCTATTGATTGCAGGTTTGGATATATGAGGCCTTTCTTTATCTGGGAAGGTACACCGGCAAGTCGTTGGGTTCTCCCCTACCCATTCCCCGTCTTCTTTGATGGAACAGGTTGAAGTGCGACAATATAATGGAAGGCGACCCGTTTAAGTACAAAGAAAACAACACAAAGGTAAAATTATACTTATTTTGATATGATACAAATATTATTATATTAACAAATGTGTTGTAATTAATTTTTATTTTTTGTAGATTGTGCACCTGTACCTTACTCCTACTGTCCGTGAGATGGAGCAGATATACATGAAAACTTATACGCCATACACAGACGAAGTTAAGGATACGTCCATCGATGCATTGAAGGCGCAGCTAAAAGGCGTGGCTGTCCTGACTTTATCAGCGGAGGTAGCGGCCGAAGACAAAGATTGGGGTGGTCACCATTATGTTCCAAGTCCACCACGCGCTTGTGATCATACTGGTTCAAGTGGACTCAAAAATTCACCAAACACTTTTAATGATGATGACCTGCGCAAGCGCGTTGTGTTGCTCGATAAAAGTCTACTTGATATTGCTTCTTTTGTTAGAGATGAGAGGTTGAGGAGAATCAAGAAGAATAAGAAGAAGCAACAAGAAGAAGCTAAATTAATTTATTTTTTGCTCTTCCAATTTAATTTTGTTGCATATGTTTAGTAATCCTTTCAAAATAATACAGTGCACCTCGAAAGGCCCCCTCTTAGTTGGCATTAAGTAAACCTTGAAAAACTTACAGTCGCAGTGATGGACATGGTTGCAGTAGATTAAAAAGGTGAAGAAGAGAACAAAGAAGAAGAAACGGAAGAGGAGAATGCAACAGATGAAGAAGAAGAAGTAAAAGATGAGGAGATGACAGCTGAAGTAGAAGAAGAAAATAAGGAGAAAAGAAACGAAGATGGTGAAAAGAAATCAAAAGAAAAAGACAAAATCGAGAAGACAGTTGAAGAAGAATTAGTGGTCGAATAGGAGGTTGAAAACATTGGAGAAGAGAAGAAAAACGAAAAGAAAGAAGTTGAAGAAGAGGAGAAAAAACAGGAAGAAAAAGAAGTGAATGTGATGGGCATTGTTATGGAACTCAATCAAGAAAACTAGTTTTGTGGATTTGGAACAAACAATTTTCTTACTGGTTTGTTTTTTTAGTGATTTGCTTTATGGACAATTGAATTACATATGTTTGACATGTTTTTTTAGTGATTTGTTCTTTATGGATGAATTACATATATTTGACATGTCAATGATGGCATTTACTAATGAAATAATGTTCAGTTATTCTATTGTCTTGTTAGATTAAACAGCTGGCTACATTGAGTTATCAGTTCAGCTGTTGTCCTAATTTATAGTGGTTGATTGGAAACATCATAGAAGTTATTCACGATAATTTATAGACTTAACATACTATCGATTGAGTAATTCATATATTTACTTACCTTAACTATCATGATTTATAGAGGTCGATGATAAAAGACGTAGACATAATTCTCTATTAATTATAGATTACACCAGGATTGATTTAAGAAACGTTACATCTATTTATTCAGTTTCCTATATCCCTATTACACCTTTTCAGAAAGCCAACAACAATAACAAACCATACAATAAATTTTTTTGGCCTTTCACTTTTTCCTCGGCCAAAATCAACCTTTTGCTTTACTTGATCCCTCTCCATTTTGACTTCTTTTAGTGATCCTTTCAAGTAATATCTTTGCTCTTCGTCTTCTTTTAGCAATGTCATGAGTAGATCTCTATTTTCTTTGGATTTTCGAAGCCTTTGGAGTATATGAAACTTGGAAGAAGCACCTCAAAAATTTGATATCGATGGGCTGTTCGCCGGTGAGTTCTCATCAAGCCGCTTAAAAAAAAGCATCCCCCATTATCCTTTTCAACAGCACATTTAAAGAATTTTTGACCTGAATTCCAATCGGTGCGTGACGTCCTAAAAACAGTTGGATTGCCACAATGACATATGTAGGACACTTTTGCATTTAATTTTTGGGATGGTTGAGACATTGTAGTTGTTTACAAAAATTAAAGCCAAAAAATATGAGAGTGCTAACACAAAAATAACCTTCCTTTTATAGAAGAAAAAGTGAGATATTACCGTTAGGTGTTGATTTGACGTGTACTTTATTACCGTTGTAAAAATATGACATTTTGATTGTTTTTAACTGCTGGTCATGTTTCATAGACCTTATTAATAATCGATGCCTTCTCAGGCTTATGGTAGATGATTTACAGAATAGATAGATAGTTTAGCATATACTAAGAGCTAATTCCTTAATAACTCACTAGACGATGCTGCATATTTATAGACCTTAACTAGCACATATTTGGAGAAGTATTATTTAATTAACAAAATAATAAATAATTAAATTTTATGCAATTAAAGGAGCTTGAACAAGTCATGTGATCATATGAGAGTCCACGTAAATTGGATAAGGTGATTAATGAGGTATGAGGATGGGTAGAGCATGTACAACGAACATACATGGGGCAATGTTTACCCAAAGCACAATTGTGTTATGAAGAATTCATTTGTTCAACCATAACTTATCACCTCGCGTCATTGATCATCACTTTCTATTTATGTGGACTCTCATACGATCACATGACTTATTTAGGCTCATTCGATTACATAAAATTCAATTATTGATTATTCTATTAATTAATTAATCCTTCTCAAAATATGTGCTAGTTATGGTCTATGAATAAATATCATAGTCTAGTTATTTATTTGTGGAGGTAGTTACGAGTCTATGATAGACTGTATTACGTCGAGTACAAAACTAATCCTAGTCTAGCATAGATTTAGTACAACTTCATTAATACATGAACTAGACTATGACGCACATTTATAGACCATGACTAGCATATATTTTGAAAAAGATTATTTAATTAACAAAATAATAAGTAATTGAATTTTATGCAATCGAACGAGCCTAAACAAGTCATGTGATCATATGGGAGTCCACATAAGCTGAAAGTGCTGAAACAAGATATAAGGTGATGAGTTGTGGTTGAATAACCAACATCCTTAGGGCAATGTTTAACAAAGGAGAAGTATGTTGTGAGGAATTCATTTGTTCATCCACTACCCATCCTCACACATCATTGATCGCCTCATCCAATTTATTCTAACTCTCATACTATCACATGACTTGTTCAAGCTCCTTTAATTGCATCAAATCTAATTATTTATTATTTTATTAGTTAATTCGTTCTTTCTTTTTTTCAAATATGCTACTAATGGCAATAAACCAATACTGTATATTATTGCCAAGGCTTACATTCCATGACATTTACTGAAGACAATCGATGGACTGGTATTATTTAACGCATCGATTATGTATTAGGTCGAGCATAGACATTGAGATAAGTATCGAATAAACTTCATTTTGTATGAATTAACATAATAGTGGATAAACCAGATTAGCTTTCCATTGACGTATATGAATTACCCTAAATGTCTGACAACTGTCCCATTCATCTTCTACCTTAATCTCACGCAAAAATTCTAAAAAGGATAAAAATGGTAAAATTACAGTGCAAAAAAATACAGGAAACAAGGATTAAACCAGAAACAAAAACTATACAAGAATTAAAGGAAGAAAAGAATTAAACAAAAATTAAACAAGAATTACAGTGCCACAAAATGCAGGAAGCAAAAATTATTTTTTCATTAATTCACAACTATTTGATTCATGTTCTAACAGAGGAAATTGCACAAAAATTTAAATGAGTCTAAAATTGCAGAAATTTAAAGGAAGACAGATATAGGAAAAACCAACATATTTCATTCATTCATTCATTCATCATTGCAATGATAGATCCATATTTATAGCAAAACCCAAACAAAAAGTTCAAAAATACAGAAGCTTTCATCTAACATAAACCTAAACATGAAAGCTTCCAATTGCAATGACATTAAAACAAACAAAAAATAGACATAAAAACTTAAAACTAAGAGGATGGTGGAGGGGTGGTCATCTCCTCCGGCTCTATGTTGAGCCGCTCCACAATCGCCCATAAAAAATAGGCAATCTGTCGGAGTTTGCGGTGGACATTCTCTCTGTCCTGCCCCAGTCCATAGAAGAGGCGGTTGAAGTTGTTACGGAGGAGGAAAAGGTTGTAGTTACGATTGATTGTCCTTGCACTCTTCACATTTGCAACGAGAATATGAGGGTGAAGAGAGGTGAGAGGGACCAGTATAAGGGTGAGAGGTCCCTGTGTATGGGGAGAGAGACCTGTGAGAGGTGTGTTTTCAAATATATTTTTTCTCTTGAGCATCAACATGCTCAACATCACGACTGGGAGTAGCATCAGCATGTCTGCCACCAATATCAACTCTACCAGCAATACCCCTAGAAGAAGCGCCAGAATCTGTTGCAGTAGTTTGGTCATGAAGAGCCTCAACACTAGGCTGACCTTACCTAACTACTCTTCTTATGACTGTTGCTACAACTAATTCCTTCTTTATTAACTCTACTGTTGGGTCTGCTATAACATCAACATGACCTAGAGTAATAATAGAAGTCATCCCTAACTTCTGCTCAGTAGGCACGATCCATGGATGCACAACCTATAAAAAAGATAGACACATTTAAATCATATAATATAATAATTTTCACAGTTGGGTTACATGTTAATACAGATAACTTATGCAACAGATGATCTGTATGTCATAATAGATTAATAATATATTACATCGAATTATCCATCTGTTGCATGATTTATAGTAGATAGTTAATCTGTTAAGAGTCAGGTTCAGAGAACCAAAGCAACAGATGGATAATCTGATGTAAAATATCAATCGTCTGTCATAACAGATTACCCATCTATTGCACCCGTTGGCACAGAAAGGGTAATCTGTCACAACAGATGTCTTATCTGGTGTATCAGATATAATATTTGTTGCACCAGATATAAAATCTGTTCAATATCTTTTATTGAGTCAAATTATTTTACTTGAAAGAAGACGTATTGCATCATTCAGAGGGTTAAAGAGATCAGTCTCCTTAATTCTTGTGTTGTTCTTTGCAGCCAACCACCTAAACATCCTTGGATAAGAAACCTCATCCGAGTAATCCATTACCTGCTTTCAGAAGCGGGGAATGAATTCAAATGCCCAAGCTTAAAAGATGTAAAGAGGAAGCAAGCAAAAAAAGTCATATTAACTATCTTTAATATAAATTAATGGATGAGTAAAAATAGTGATTAATTTTACCATGAAAACCCAAGGAAACTCGTATAATGTGATTGTCCCTAGGTATAGCTTTGTCAATAAATATTTGACAATCAAGTAGAAGTTGTCATATCCCCAGGGATGATTGTTGAATTTATCAAAATCCTTAGCACGCGCCAATAAATCATCTTCTATGACCTTGTTGACGTCTCTTGCCAATATAACGGAATGGGCTAAACGAACTACGCACAATTGCTCCCTGTACTGCTTTGGTATGGTTTTATCCTTCAGATCTGTCATCAAATTTTATGCTTTATAGCTACGTACAGCAATGTCCAACAACCCATCTATTTTTTCCTTGCATTTGTTAGGTTTGTTGGGTGGTCGTTGGTATAATGCCTTCCCTTTATTTGCTTGTGGTGGTTTTTCTATCCTGCTTGCCCTGGCGATATGTTCTCTGGATGATCGCATCTCAAGCTCGTCACTATGGCAAACTCTTGTAAGCCAAAACAAACTGACATACCATAGTAGTTAATCCAGAATTCATCCATCTTTTTGTCCCCTCCTCAGAATATCAAGACTGTCAGATACAGACAACTTAGATACAGTATAGAACTCATCTAGTTCCATCAGATTCAGGACTGTCAGATACAATTACCCATATTATCAGTTATATCAGTCATGTTAGTATTAGTAAACACATGTCATCAGTACTCAGACTTAGTAATCATGATATCACGATTTCAGTAACAGTTAATATGTATTCATGCTTGCATTCTCACATTCATATTGGTCAGTCAACTAGTATTGTTTATGTATATGAACCTATACATTCAGCCTACCCCCTCCCCATCCATACTCAGTACAATTAATCATGCCGACTCATTTGCTCTATGGTGTCTTCTTTTCTTTTACACTATAGGTTCAGAGACGCGAGTTCTAAAGCAGTAGTAGGACTTCAGACCTTCAGCAGACAGACTAGTAGTGATTCCTCATCCTTTGAGGACATGATCATTCTTTACGTAATTATTTATTTCAGTTCAGTTATGTTAGACGGAGTTAGTTGGAGACATGTTCCTTCAACTCCTTATTCAGACAGTACTTAGAGGCATTCAAATTAGATTCAGACTTCAGTATTTCAGTTTTGTTTTGGTACTATGACACCACTTTATTCATACATTGTTGTGATTTAGATTATGTTCAGTATTGAATCTTATGGCCTTTGAGTTCATCTTTCCGCATTTTTATGAGATATTATGTAGTATATAGGTACAGATATCAGTCATGGGTTAGCTTGTGGTCCTTCGGAGTCATGAGCACCATGTAGCATTCCGGGTACCAGATTTGGGGCATTACAAACTTGGTATCAAAGCCTAAGGTTCAATAATATCCTAGGAAGTCTGAAAGCCGCATCTAGTAGAGTCTTGTACATGGGTGTATTATGCGCCACATTTATGTGCAGGAGGCTATGGGATATTTTAGGAATAGTTTCCCTCCTTTCAGTATTCATGGCATGCCAATGAGCATAGTCTCAATTTAAACTCTCAGTCTAATCCGTTTCTTCTCTTCATTTACAGAATATACCTCCCAAAAGTCCCAATGGTTAATGAATACTCAGATGTCTTTCTCAAAGATCTTCCAGGAATTTCTCTCGAGAGGGAAATAGACTTCAACATTAATCTCCTTCCAAATACTCAATCTATATCTATTTTGCCATACAGAATGGCACTAGTAGAACTCAAAGAACCGAAAGAATAGTTGAAAGATCTCTTAGATAAAGGATTCATCAGACCCAGTGTTTCCCCGTAGGGTGCACCAGTCTTATTAGTGTGCAAGAAAGACGGTTCTCTCAGGATATGTATTGATTACCGTCAACTCAATAAAGTCATGATCAAAAATAGGTATCCACTTCCCAGAATTGATGACCTATTTGACCAACTTCAGGGTGCCAGTTATTTCTCTAAGATATACCTCAGATCAAGCTATTATCAGCTCAGAGTTATAGATTGTGCATTCTGAAAATAGTCTTTCGTACTCGGTATGGTCACTTCAAATTCCTAGTTATATCCTTTGGTATTACCAATGCACCTGTAGCTTTCATGGACTTGATGAACCGTGTGTTCAAGCAGTACTTGGACATATTTTTCACAGTCTTTATAGATGATTTTCTGGTCTATTCCCGCACTGAGCATGATTATGCAGACCATCTCAGAATAGTACTTTAGACTCTCAGAGACCATCAGATATTCTCCAAATTTAGTAAGTACGAGTTTTGGCGAAGGTCAGCAGAATTCCTTGGCCATATCATTTCTGGTGATGGCATTAGAGTAGATCCTCAGAAGACCAAAGTAGTAAGAAACTGGCCTCGCCCTATCTCTCTATTAAATATTAGGAATTTCTTGGGTTTGGATGGATATTACATATGGTTTATTGAGTAATTTTCTTCTATTACATCTCCTGTGTCCAGATTAACTCAGAATAAAGTCAAGTTATAGTGGTCAGATCCTTGCGAGAAGAGTTTTTAGGATTTGAAGACTCGACTCACCTCAGCTCCAGTTCTAGCGCTTCCAGATGGTCCAAACGGGTTCATAGTGTATTGTGATGTATCCAGAGTAGGTTTGGATTATGTCCTCATACAGTATGGTAAGGTCATAGCCTACGCCTCCAGATAGCTTAAACCCCATAAGAAGAATTATCCTACTCATGATCTCGAGTTAGCAGTCATTGTTTTTGCCTTAAACAGTTGGAGGCATTATCTAAACAGAGTTTATGCAAATGTCTTTACAGACCATAAGAGCCTTCAGTATGTATTTTCTCAGAAAGATCTTAATCTTTGCCAGACAAGGTGGTTAAAGCTCTTGAAAGAATACGACATGAGTGTCCTTTATAATCCGGGCAAGGCCAATGTAGTGGAAGACGCTCTCAATAGATTGTCTATGGATAGTGTTTCTCATGTTGAGGAAAGTAAGAAGAAGTTATCTCAGGAAGTTTATCAGCTTGCCAGACTAGGCATTCGCTTAGTTGATTCTTCAGAGGGTGGTGTATGTATTCAGAGTAGTTCAGAATCATCTCTAATTTTTTAGGTGAAAGAAAACTAAGATAGACATTCCAGCCTTGTTAAGTTAAAAGAGTCAATCAAAGATCATAAAGTAGAGGTTTTGTCTCAAGGGGGAGATGGTGTCTTGCATTGTCAGGGTCATCTGTGTGTAGTGTAGATGACTTGAGGCAGCGAATTCTTGCAGAAGTGCATGGTGCGTGCTACTCTATTCATCCATGGGCCACTAAGATGTACCGCGACTTGCTGGAGATATATTGGTGGAGTGGGATAGAAAGAGATGTTGCAGAGTTTGTGGCTAAGTACTCTACATGTCAGCAGGTTAAGATAGAGCATCAAAAGCTTAGTGGTTCTATCCAGGAGTTTACCATTCCTACTTGGAAGTGGGAAGAAGTGAACATGGACTTCATTATGGGTTTGCCTCAAACTCGTCATCAACATGATTCAGTTTGGTTCATTGTAGATAGGATGACCAAATCAGCTCATTTTCTTCCAATACGTACCTCTTATTCAGCAGAGGATTACGCCAAACTCTACATCAGGGATTTGGTCAGATTGCATGGTATTCCATTATCTATCATCTCAGACAGAAGTACCCAGTTCACCTCTCATTTTTGGAAAGCATTCCAAAAGAGTCTTGGTACCCAAGTTCATCTCAGTACAGCATTTCACCCTCAGACAGATGGTCAAGCAGAAAGGACCATTCAGACTTTTGAAGATATACTGCGAGCATGTGCAATTGATTTCAAGGGAAGTTGGGATGACCACTTACCTTTGATTGAGTTTCGATACAGTAATAGTTATCATTCTAGTATTCAGATGGCTCCATTTAAAGTTCTCTATGGTAGGAGATGTAGATCTCTATTTGGGTGGTTTGAGGTTAGTGAGGCCTCAGTTATAGGGATTGATTTAGTATTCGACGCCCTAGAGAAAGTCTAGTTGATCAGAGAAAGACTTTGGGCTGCTTAGAGCCGATAGAAGTCTTATGCATATGTGCGTAGAAAGGATCTTGAGTTCAAGATTGGTGATTAGGTTTATCTTAAGATCTCTCCCATGAATGGAGTGAAGAGGTTCGGTAAGAAGAGAAAGCTCAGTCCCTGATATGTCGATCCCTTCAAGATTCTCAGTCATTTCATCAAGGTACCTTGTGAGCTCAAGTTGCCTTCTGATATAGCCTCAGTCCATCCAGTCTTTCATGGCTCTTTGCTCAAGAAGTGCATAGGTGACCCGTCAGTTATAGTCCTTATTCAGAGCATTGATGTTCAAAACAACCTCTCCTATAAGGAAATTCTGATCGAAATTCTTGACTATCAAATTCGTAGATTGAGGAACAAAGAAGTCCCTCTAGTCAAAGTTCTTTGGCTAAATCAGTCTATTGAGGGAGCTACTTGGGAAACAGAGGCAGACATACGTACCAAGTATCCTTACCTCTTCTCCGCCAATCCGGACCAAGTTCAAGGTAACAGTTCTTCTTAAGATTATTCAGCCTCATGTTTATATTCATTACCAAACTTGGTATTCAGTTTCATGCTCATGTTCCAATTATAAACTTGGTATCAAGTACCACTGCATACTCAGTTATGCATTCATGTATTAGTTTAGTAGTATAACCATGCATCAGATATACATTCTCATTGTGAGAAACTCAGTTCATCAGAACATTCAGTCATGTATCCATAGTCAGTTATCCATGCATCAGATATACGTGAATTCAGCTTATCAGTCATGCATCTGATATGCATGTTCAGTATGTTATGCTCAACTTTCAGTCATGTCAGTCATGAACCCATGTCTCAATGGTGTATGTTCTATACTTACTTTAGTGGTCTTCTTCTTCTCTCAGTCAGTTTCTATTCGAGGACGAATGTTCTCAAGGGGGAGATATTGTAAGACCCCGTTAAATCCCAAGTCTAAAAATTCAGCTCATTCAGCTTTACAAGCTTCAACATTAGAAAATTTTGCTAAGTTTTCAACACTAAGTCTCATTTTTGACCTCCAAACTTCGGGGATTTATTTGTCGACCTTTTCGACCTCCATTTTAATATTTTCAAGTTGAATTACGATGGGGCAAGGTCATAGTACATCTCAAGTAAGTTTTTGAATTTTTGGAGTAGCTTAAGGTCACGTTTGGTATGCCAAACCAGTAGCAAAAGGCGTTGGTGGGGCCCTGCCCATCTTAGACCATCGATCTAAGCAGTGCGCCACCCAAGCTAGACTGGGGGTCTAAGCGCTGCCCAGGCCCCAACCTTTTGCCCTAGTTTTTAACATTTGACCTCCGTCTTTTGAGGGGTATTTTGGTCATCCTCCCATTCATATATAAGCTTTTTAACATGAAATTAAGCTATCTGGAACCCAAAATATTGTGTTTCTCTAAAAAATTGTTCAAGAACAAACTTAAGGTTTCAATAGAGGATCTAAATTCAATCCCAAAGTCAAGAATCTCTCCATCAGTCTTCATAAAATTCACGAGTTAAGGTATGCGTGTGTTGATTAATGGACTCCTTTCGTCCATAAAGTCTAAGAACCCTATTTTAAATTATATGTCATGGTTTTCATGTTATGATTTGATTGTTGATCATGTTTATGTGTTGAATGATGCCAAGATAGAATCTTTATGTGTTTGTATGAAACTAGGATGGCATATTAGTTGAAATATATGAACTTTGGGTGATTTGGGTTGTTAAATTGATGAATATGCCTATGCCATGAAGTGTGCATGCAAG
>NW_025857759.1:0-11639 GCF_002878395.1 Capsicum annuum
AACAAAACTTAAGAAACTCCTAATATCTGATGGAGACACAAGGCGAGGCCAGTTTCTTACTGCTTTAGTTTTTTGAGGATCTACTCTAATGCCATCACGGATATAATATGACCACGATATGCTACTGATCTTAGCCAAAATTTGCACTTACTGAACTTGGCGAACAACTGATGGTCTCTGAGAGCCTGAAGAATATCTTGAGATGGTCTAAATGGTCATGCTCTCTGCGAGAATAGACTAGAATATTATCTATGAAGACTATGACGAACATGTCCAAGTAAAACTTGAACACCCGATTCATCAAGTCCATGAAGGCGGTAGGGGCATTGGTAAGACCAAAGGACATGACTAGAAATTCAAAGTGACCATACCGAGTACAAAAAGCTATCTTAGGGATGTCATATTCCCTAACTCTGAGCTGATGATAGCATGATCTGAGGTCTATCTTGTAGAAATAACTGGCACCCTAAAGTTGGTGAAACAAATCATCTATTCTGGGAAGTAGATACCTATTCTTAACCGTAACTTTATTGAGATGACGGTAATCAATGTACATCCTAAGAGAATCGTCTTTCTTGCACACGAATAAGACTGGTGCACCCCATGGGGATACACTAGGCCTGATGTATCCCTTATTTAAGAGATCCTTCAACTGATCTTTTAGTTCCTTGAGTTCTGCTGGTGCCATTCTATATGACAGAATAGAGATAGGCTGAGTATCTGAGTGAAGGTCTATGCCGAAGTCTATTTCCCTTTTGGGAGGAATTCTTGAAAGATCTTCGAGAAAGGAATCTGAATATTCATTAACCATGGGACTGATTCGAGATTGGGAGATTGGGAGCTGGAATCGTTTACATGCACGAGATGATACACACACCCCTTTGAAATCATTTTCCTTGCCCGAAGGTAGGAAATAAGCTGACCCCTAAAAGATGAAGTACTACCCTTCCACTCTAGGACGGGCTCATTCAGGAACTGAAATTGAACTATCCGGGTCCTGCAATCGACTTTGGCATAGCAGGAATGAATCCAATCTATGCAAGGAATGACATCAAAATCAGTCATCTCTAATTTGACTAAATCTGCTGATATAGATTTTTGAAATATCATATCCGGGCAGTTCCTGTATACCCATCGAGCTATGATGGTTTTACCCACTGGGGTGGAGATTGAAAAGGGCTCTACTAAAATTTTGGAACTGATTCTAAAATTGCCTGCTGTGTAAGGGGTGACAAAAGACAAGGATACACCTGGATCTAGAAAAGTATAAACATAAACATGGAAAATCTATAACATACCAATAACGACATCGAGTGAATTTTCCTAATCTTATTGTGTCCAGAGAGGATATAGTCTATTTAGGTGTTGCCCACTAGTAGCACTGGAAGTGGCACCTTGCTGGTTCGAGCAATTGGACTAAGCTGTGGAACGATTCTACTGACCATGAGGACCTGGCTGAGGACAGTCTTTAACTCTGTGGCCTGGCTTGCCATAACAAAAACAAATTCCTTGACCCACTCTACACATACCTTGATGGTGTTTACCGCAAGTCTGACACTAAGGATAATTACGGGCACTACTAACACTGCCCTGAGATTTAGAGCCTACTGCTCTATCTCTGTTGCTGTCTTTGAATTTTGGAACTGGGGCACTAGCGGAGGATGGAGCTGGAGCTGTTGACTTGGGATGAAATTGTGAATGGTTTCCTCCTTCTGATTTAGGTTTAACTAAACTGAAACTGCCTGTCTTTGCTCTCTTTTTCTACCTCTCCCTAGTCTTAAACTTTTGTTCCTCTATCTGCTAAGCATGGGTCATGAGCCTGGCTAAAGTCACATCACTATTCAGCATCGCAGATCTATACTCATTTACCATGCTATCATTCACTCCTGATATGAACTTGCTTATCTTATCCCTATTGTCTGCACCCACATGAGGGGTATATCTGGCTAGCTGAGTAAATCTGAGAGAATACTCCTTAACCGTCATATTTCCTTGCCTGAGGTTGATGAATTCAAGAACTCTAGCTTCTCTCAGCTCTTAGTGAAATAATCTTTCTAAGAAAGCCATGACAAATTTCTCTCACTCTATAGACCCACATCCTCTAACCTCTCAGACTTCCACTGTTTGTACCAAGTGTGGACAACATCTTATAACTAGTATGTAGCTAACTCGGCACTTAGAAGAGAAGTAACTCCCAAGATATCAATAACCTTATGTACTTGGTCAATGAACTCCTAAGGTTCTTCATCAGACTTAGACCCAAAGAAAGATGGAGGGTTCATTTGGGTGAAGTCCCGAATCCTGGCTGCTACGAAATTTGCCAATAGATTGGCCGGAATAACTGGTGCCCATTTATTCTAGGCAGCCACAGACTGAGCAAGTGTGGTGAATGCTTCTCTAAACTCTGCATGAGAAACATGTTCACCCAAAGGATCTTCGGGCTTAGGAGCTAGCTGGTTTCTTCTCTTTGGAGGCATATTCTGAAATAAGAGAAGAACGGATTAGACTGAGAGTTTAACTTCAGATTATGCTTACTAGCATGACATGAGTACTGAAAGAAGGGAAATTGTTCCTAAAACATCTCATAGCCTCTTGCACATGAATGTGGTGCGCAACACACCCATGCACAAGACTCTACTAGATGCGGCTTTCAGACTTCCAAGGACTCTATTGAACTTTAGGCTCTGATACCAAGTGTTTAACGGCCCGATTTTTCTGAACCGTAATGCTACATGGTGCTTATGACCCCGAAGGACCATAAGCTAACCCGTGTCTGATATCTGTACCTGTACGCTACAATATACATTATAGTAATGCGGAAAACATGAACATGTAGGATATAAGGTTTAACTGAATTAAGAATCTGGTAAAATAACATCCATATGAGTGAAAGATACCCAAAACAATTGAAAAATGAATCAAATTTGAACTAAATCTAAAATCCTCTAAACACTGTCTGAATAAGGAGTTGAAGGAACATGTCTCAAACTAACTCCGTAAACTGATAGCTAACTGAAATAATAAATAAATAAATTAAATCATATCGTCCTCAAATAAAGAGGACTCACTGCAACTCTGTATACTGGAATGCAACTGCTACTACTAGTCTGGAACTCGTATATCTGAGCCTATGGTGTAACATAAAGAGAAAGAACCATAAAGCGAATACGTCAGTACAACTGGAGTACTGAGTATGCGAGTGAGGTAGGCTAAACATAAATAGGGTTACATGCATGAACAATGCTAACTAACTGACTGATATGAACGTGAGAGTGCAAACATTCATACATACAAACTGAGATCGCGAATGCGTGATAGCTAAATCTATATGCTAATACATAGTTTACTGATAACTGATCATGATTGATACTGTAGTTCTGAATACAAGGGTGACTGTGTATGACAGTTCCGCATCTGATGGAACTATCTGAGTTCCGTACTATAACTGAATTTGACTATATCTAACAGTCCTGGTATACTGGTATCTAAAGAACTGTCTGCGTCCTTTTACTGAGACTGAGTCGAAAATTGTGAGAGATAGTTGTTTAACCAACATGCCCTAATAACGCATATAGCTAAGTAGGGGCCTAATCTCTGCCCTGATTGGAGGGGTGTCAATACCGCACCACTGGTAAGGACAGTTGTGAGTGACCCTTATCTGATAGGTACTCAAAATGAGAATGGTGGGAACCCTAAATTGACAGGTTAAGCTACTTCATCAAACCTAATCTGAAATGATAAGATGTCTCAACCTATGTTGGCTACGTAGTTCTGGAACACAAGGATGACTGCTAAGAATCATACCCTAAACTATAAGGTGAGTTCCCATCCTTGGGTTCACTTGGTGCTAACTTCTACTCCCATCTGTAGAGACTGAACATAATTTAACTGAATGTACATGGACTGAATAACTAACATCCATTGACTGGCGGAATAGTACTACTCTCTGAGAATTTATTGAGATCATGAGATTTTTGAGGTTTTCTGAGTCACATGACTGACTGTGTTCTATAGATTTTTGCTTAACTGAGAAGATCATGACAACATGACATGGCTCTAGGCACATAACTACGTTTTTTGGGTATGAATACCCCCAGGACTCAATGGAAGGAAACTGACACACATGACATGACTTGATCATAAGATTGGAGTTCACAATTCATAATATCATAAGTTGGGGATAATATACCATATGCAGTTTTCGACATATTATTCATGGTAGGGAGTGCATGGGATATATATCATGTACATATTGTATCACTTCATTATCATAAATGCTTCATACCACAATAATAGCAAAAAAATAATGACATGAAATTCACTTTGAATTATATAATTAACATGGACTTGTCAAGTAGATAATATGGGGCCATGTAAACATGAAATTTCTAGAATTCTAAGCATTTTATCAAACACCTTGCATGCATTCTTTAAGGCATAGGTGTGTTCATAAATTTCACCATATTAAACTACCCAAATTCATGGGTTCTAAATACATGATCATAACCTTCATTAAAGTTCATCAAATTACTACTCTATAGCACAAACCACAACCACCAACATGAAGATAATCATATCACCACAAAACATTTATGATTTGGTATTTAAAGACTGATTTTTGAAATCAACGAACAAAAGGAATCCGTGGATGAACACTACGCATACCTGACTCATGGTTCTTGATGTTTTTGAACTTGAAGGATTTGAAATCCTTTGATTCTTGAAGATGATTGGATCTTGTTCTTGGATATTAAATTTAGAGAGAAACCCTAGTTTTTATTTGTGCAATAATAATAAGCATAATGGCTGAATTCATACTTATCTGGGTATATGTAGGCGAGTGATAAGTGACCAAAATACCCCTGTTAAAACAACCTGAAAATAAAATAAACATGGCGTGTGATGGTCCAAATGATGGTCCGTCAGACACTTGACAGTCCGTCACTTAGCCCGTCAGATGTGGACCAGAAATGGGGTTCACTGGATAAGAGCTGACGGCCTGTGTGACGGTCCATCACAACTTTAATGGTCCATCAACTCGTCCATCAGTCCTTATCCAGTACGTGGCTCAACTGCCTTGGCTGTGATGGTCAAAGTGGTGGTCCATCACTTATGTGGCAGTCATCAACTTGGCCGTCATACCTGGGCATTTCTAACAGTTCCAACTAAAACGTCCATAAGTTTCTCGTATGATGTTGGATTTGGACAAAATTAGTACCGTTGGAAAGCTAACTCAATTTCCCACGTGATAGAAAGTGAAAATCTCAAAAATACTATGTGTACAAATATAGGTTTGCATTTCAAAGTAAGTCCTAGCATCCTTGAGATGATTTCTAGCTAGGAAAAAAACACGGGTATTACAATATCTACTCCTTGATAACATTCATCCTCGAATGGAAATGACTGAGAAGGGAAACAATAATCTGAACATGAGTAGCCGAAACATGATCTTATGACTGATAAACCGAATACATTATACTGAACATGCATATATGATGCACATGTAACTGATTCATGAATGCATAACTGAGGTTCTCACAATGAGAATGCATATCTAATGCATGATTATTTGCTAAACTGATACATGTATGCATGACTGAATATGAAATGGTACTTGATACCAAATTTGTAATGGAACATGAACACGAAATGAAAGTATGTATACGCATGCATATATGTGAACTTAAGTTTAGTAAACCTTATTTTATACAGTAATGATAAAGAATATTCAGGTTTGATTTTGTACCTTGACTTAGAGATATTATCTTGTTTTATATCATCATTATAACAAAATTTAGCTCAGTCGGTCGATGATGCCTGCTTAGCACCTGTTATTTTTGTACTCATATAACACTTTTGTACCTTTTTTGGTAGAGACCCGAGTACTAGTTGTTGCCACTGAGTTTAGATCGTGCAGTGATGATATTTCAAAGACAGGGTGAGCTCTTTGAGTTTCAAGTCACCCGTTTCACTCAACTTGTTCAGTCTTTTGTATTCGATACATAATTGTTGACTGTTTTAGACTTATGAGTTGTATTTCTTATTATCAAACTTAGATGATTTTATATAGATATTACCAGGTCGTGGGATTGGTATCTGTATTTTGATTTTTTTCTTTTAATTAAACATTATCGTTGATAAATGTGTTCGTGTATTGGGACCGTTTGGGCATTTCAGCCAAAGTAACCTATTGCCTTATCTCCGAGTTACATTGTTGGCATACCTATTGGTAGGTTTTAGTAGGTGCTCTCATGACTTGTGAATCAGATCGTGACACTCAAGTGCTCCACCTTCACTTGCTGACACACCATGCACTTAGTCAAAAAACTGGTCACATCCCTCTTCTTATTATTCCACCAATAAATCTTCTTAAGATCATGATACATTTTCGTCGAACTAGGATAGATAGTATAACATGACTTATGGGCTTCGAACTTAGACTCTATATCCTAAAATAGAAAAATGAGAAAGAAAAAAATTCCTAAATGTCTTATAGCCTCTCCCTTTTAAGTATGGCACACTACACGCCCATAAAAGAGACTTACTTGACACAACTTTATGGACACAGAATTGACTATGAACGTAGTCTGTGATACCAACTTTGTCACAACCTGAACCAGATCCAGGGCATAACAGGAATCCCAAGTTCTCCATGGATCGGAGACCACCCCTTTTCCTAGTCACAAAGAACATAATACACTAACAGTGGCTAAATTCCAAACATTTAACAAGATAGAATAATCAAAAATCAAGAAGTATAAGATATAACTCCAAACAATACCCAATCCAAAGTAATCCACAAAACCTCTATGACAAAATTGAATAAATCTAATGTCAGTACATGCCCTCGACAATAGCCAAAATAAGTCAAAAAATTCTATGATAGAAGATAAACCAAGAAGTAACGACCTTCTAAAATAAGGAGGCTCACCACTTCAAGATGAGTGTTGACAATTCAAAAATCCTATCACTATGCAGGAAAAGTAGAAGTGTCTCTGGTTTCTGCAACGCATGGGGATACAACATCCGAAGATGGTTAGCAGGTTGAGCGCAAGCATGTAACTCAGGGATAAGGTTAAAGTAATGATAAATTCAAATCCAGTTCAACTGAATATATATGTTCACATACATGCATGCATATATTTACTTATATAAAATGTCGGGATAGGAGGCAAGGCATAGCATGAACAAGCTTAGCCATATTAAACTACCCAAATTCATGGGTTATAACTACATGATCATGTAAGAAAAATATGATCATGGGTTCTAAGCTATCCATGACCTCTAGGTTATCAACGTATTAGAGTAGGATCCCTAGGCTTAACCTATGCTGGATACATAGTTTTGGAACACAAGGATAACTGCTAAGAATCACACCCTAAATTGGTAGGTGAGTTCCCATCTTGGGTTAACTCGGTGCTAAATTCTACTCCCATCTGAAGAGACTGAACATGATTTAACTAACTGCACATGGACTGAAAAACTAACATCCGTTGACTGACGGAATAGTACTACTCTCTGAGAATTTACTGAGACCATAAGATTTCTGAGGTTTACTGAGTCACATGACTGAATGAGTTCTATAGATTTTGGCTTGACTGAGATGATCGTGATGACATGACATAGCTCTAGTCACACAGATATGTCTTTTGGGTAAGAATACCCCCAGGACTCAATGAAAGAAAACTGACACACATGACATGACATGACATGATGACAAGATTGGAGTTCACAATTCATAATATCATAAGTAGGGGATAATATACCACATGTAGTTTTCAACATCCTATTCATTGGATATATATCATGTACATATTGTATCACTTCATTATCATAAATGCTTCATACCACAATAATAGCAAAAAAATAATGACATGAAATTCACTTTGAATTATATAATTAACATGGACTTGTCAAGTAGATAATATGGGGCCATGTAAACATGAAATTTCTAGAATTCTAAGCATTTTATCAAACACCTTGCATGCATTCTTTAAGGCATAGGTGTGTTCATAAATTTCACCATATTAAACTACCCAAATTTATGGGTTCTAACTACATGATCATAACCTTCATGAAAGTTCATCAAATTACTACTCTATAGCACAAACAACAACCACCAACATGAAGATAATCATATCACCAAAAAACATTTATGATTTGGTATTTAAATATTGATTCTCGAACTCCATAGACAAAAGAAATCCATGAATAAACACTACGCATACCTGACTAAAGGTTCTTGATGTTTTTGAACTTGAAGGATTTGAAATCCTTTGATTCTTGAAGAAGATTGGGTCTTGTTCTTAGAAATTAAATTTAAAGAGAAACCCTAGTTTTTTATTTGTGAAATAATAATGAGCATAGTGGCTGAATTCAGACTTATCTGGGTATATGTAGGCAAGTGATAAGTGACCAAAATACCCCTATTAAAACAACTTAGAAATAAACTAAACGTGGCATGTGATGGTCCTACTGATGGCCCGTCAAACACTTGACGGTCCATCACTTAGTCTGTCAGACGTGGACTAGAAATGGGGTTCACTAGATAAGAGTTGATGACCTGGATGATGGTTCGTCACAACTTTGACGGTCCGTCAATTCATCCGTCAGTCCTTATCCAGTACGTGTCTAAACTGCCTTGGCTGTGACGGTCAAACTGACGGTCCGTCACTTATGTAGCAGTCCGTCAACTTGGCCGCCATACCTGGGCATTTCCGACAGTTCCAAATAAAACGTCCATAACTTCTTCGTCTGATGTTAGATTTGGACAAAATTAGTACCGTTAGAAAGCTAACTCAATTTCCCACGTGATAGAAAGTGAAAATCTAAAAAATACTACATGTACAAAGATAGGTTTGCATTTCAAAGTAATCCTAGCATCCTTGAGATAATTTCTAGCTAGAAAAAAGGTATGGGTATTACAATATCTATCCCTTGAGAATATTTATCCTCGAATGGAACTGACTGAGAGGGAAAAACAATAATCTAAACATGAGTAGCTGGAACATGATCTTATGACTGACAAATTGAACACGTTGTACTGAACATGCATATATAATGCACATGTAACTGATTTATGAATACATGACTGAGGCTCTTGCAATGAGAATGCATATCTGATGCATGATTATTTACTGGAATAATACATGTATACATGATTGAATATACAATGGTACTTGATACCAAATTT
Source organism: Capsicum annuum (assembly GCF_002878395.1). Lineage (NCBI taxonomy): Eukaryota > Viridiplantae > Streptophyta > Magnoliopsida > Solanales > Solanaceae > Capsicum > Capsicum annuum. Next base: position 9,194 of record NW_025857759.1, read on the forward strand.
GTGATGGAACATGAACACAAAATGAAATATCAAGTTGTATTGAATGCTGAACGTAAAACTGAATAAGCTTAAGGAGGACTGCTACTTTGAGCTTAATTTGGGTTGGCGGAGAAAAGGTGAGGGTACTTGGTATGCATGTCTGCTTCTGCTTCCCAAGTAGCTCTCTCAATGAAATGATTTCGGCAAAGAACTTTGACTATAGGGACTTCTTTGTTCCTCAGCCTATGAATCTGATCGTCTAAAATTTCAACTAGATTCTCTTTATAAGAGCGGCTATCCTGAACATCAATGTTCTGAATAGGGACTACAACTGCTGGTTCACCTATGTACTTCTTGAGTGAGGAGATATGGAAAACCGGATGAACTGAGGCTAGATTTAAAGGCAATTTGAGCTCATAAGTTACCTTGTTGAAGCGACTGAGAATCCTGAAGGGACCAACATAGTGTGGACTGAGTTTCCCTTTCTTGCCGAAGCTCTTCACTCCCTTCATGGGAGAGATTTTGAGACAGACATAGTCATTGACCTCAAACTCAAGATCCTTTCTACGAATATTTGCATAAGACTTTAGTCAGCTCTGAGCAGCCCGAAGTATCTCTCTGATCAATTGAACTTTCTCTAAGGCATCGAATACTAAGTCAGGATCGATGACTGAGGCCTCACTAACTTTGAACCAACTGACTGGAGATCTACACCTCCTACTATAGAGAGCTTCGAATGGAGCCATCTGAATATTGGACTGATAGCTATTGTTGTATGCAAACTCAATCAAGGGCAAGTGGTAGTCCCAATTTCCCTTGAAATAAATTGCACATGCCCTTAGCATATCTTCAAGAGTCTGAATTATCCTCTCTGCTTGACCATCTGTCTGAGGATGAAAGGCAGTACCGAGATGAACTTGGGTACCAAGACCCTTTTGGAATGCTTTCCAAAAGTGAGAGGTGAACTGTGTACCTCTGTCTGAGATGATAGATAATGGAACACCGTGTAATCTGATCAACTCCTTGATATAGAGTTTGGCATAATCTTCGACTGAATAAGAGGTACGAATAGGAAAGAAATAAACTGACATGGTCATTCTATCTATAATAACCCAAACTGAATTATGCTGATGACGAGTTTGAGGCTAACCCATCATGAAATCTATGTTCACTTCTTCCCACTTCCAAGTAGGAATGGTGAACTCCTGCATGGACCTACTAGGTTTCTGATGCTCTATCTTAACTTGCTGACATGTAGAGCACTTAGCCATAAACTCTGCAACATCTCTTTTTATCCCACTCCACCAATAGATCTCCCGTAAGTCGCGGTACATCTTAGTGCCCCCTAGATGAATAGAGTATCGCACACCATGCGCTTTTACAAGAATTCCCTGCCTTAAATTATCTACACCTGGAACACACAGAACACCCTGACAACGAAGAAGACCATTTCCCCCTTGGGATAAAGCCTCTACTTTCTGATTTTAAACTGACTCTTTTAGCTTGACAAGGCTAGGATCCCTGCCTTGATTTTCTTTCACCTTGAAAACTAGAGATGACTCTGAACTACTTTAACAATATACACCACCCTCTAAAGAGTCGACTAAGCGAATGCCTAGTCTGGTAAGTTGATGGATTTCCTGGGCTATATTTTTATTTCTATCCTATATGTGAGAAACACTACCTATGAAGAGTCTACTGAGAGCATTGGCCACACCGTTGGCCTTGCCCTAGTGATAAAGGACACTCATGTCATAATCCTTCAAGAGCTCTCACTACCTTCTCTGATGAAGATTGAGATCTTTCTGAGAAAAGACATACTGGAGACTCTTATGATCTGTAAAGACATCTACCTGACTCTGTATAAATAATGCCTCCAAATTTTTAAGGCAAGTACTACGACTGCTAACTCAAGAACATGAGTAGGATAATTCTTCTCATGGGGCTTTAAATGTTTGGAGGCGTAGGCTATGACTTTACCATGTTACATGAGAACACAACCTAAACCCACTCTAGATGCATCATAATAGACTAAAAAACCAGCTGAACCATCTGGAAGTGCTATAACTAGAGTTGAAGTGAGTCGAGTCTTCAACTCCTGAAAACTCTTCTCACATGAATCTTACCACTGAAACTTAACCTTCTTCTGAGTCAATCTAGACATAGAAGATGCAATAGAAGAAAATACCTTGACAAACTGTCTGTAATAGCCAGCCAAACCCAAAAAAACTCCTGATATCTGATGGAGAGACAGGGCGAGGCCAGTTTTTTACCGCTTCAGTTTTCTGATAATCTACTCTAATACCATCACCAAAAATAATTTGACCAAGGAATACTAATTATCTTAGATACAATTTGAACTTATTGAACTTAGGAAACAACAGATAGTCTCTGAGAGCCTGAAGAACAATTCTGAGATAGTCTGAATGATCACGCTCCAGAGAGAATAGACCAGTATATCATCTAT
>NW_025857759.1:14639-87776 GCF_002878395.1 Capsicum annuum
TACAGGAAAAAGGACTAAAAGTGTACGAAATAGATAATTAGTTCTCGAAACTAGGCTAAAATATGGGCAAAATATATTGATATAGGCGCGTAATTTCGCCTATCATCACAAGCTCTACTGTATCTAGTGGTATGACGGCAGAACAGAGGTAAAGAGAAGAGGAATGTGACCAGGATATGGATCATATGAAAACGTAAATGGACCTTCTTACCAAGCATTTATTATCAGGGAAGACAGAAAAGGTCAAGGCAGTTGTATCACAGGGAAGAGATAACTTCAATTCTGAGAAAGAAGCAAATTACTTGAATAATCAGGGGGGTTTTCGAGGCAATGTCCAAGGAAACCAAGGTCAGAACTATTATGAAAAATCTAGATACAAGGACTGAGACCAAGGGAATTGGAAGAATAAGAATAACAGGAGCGGTTTGTATGTCCCTCCTGGAAATTGTGAAGCTGCTGCAACTAGCTCTTGGAAGATGTCCATGGAGGACATGATGGCTAAGCTGTTGAAAGGAGTGAAGGCAACCAACACGGGAGTAACTGAGGTAAAAAATGATTTGTCCTCAATAAATCAATTGGTTGACTCGCATTCCACTTCAATAAAACAACTGGAACAATAAATGAGTTAAGTATCAGTGGCATTCAATCAAAGAAAAGCTGGCACTTTACCGAGTGACACTGTCCAAAATCCAAGGAATGATGGATCATGTTTGGCTATTACAACCAGGAGTGGTAAGGTGTTGGAAAATCCATCCAAGGGCAAGCCTATGGTTGATAATATAGAAGAGAATGTTATTGAAGCAGATTGTGATGATTCTGTAGAAGTTGAAAATCAGGATGAGATCGTTCACGATAATACACCTAGATGTCAGTAGTCTGAAAAGCTTGATAATGGGAAGCACAATAAAAAGGAAGTGGTGGAGAAAACTCTTCTAAATCCACCACCACTTTTTCCTTAGAGACTAAAAAAGAAGGCTGATGACACCAGGTTTAGTAAATTCATGACCATGCTGAAGCAGCTGACTATAAATATGCCTTTGGTGGAGGCACTGGAGCAAATGCCAGGGTACATCAAATTCATGAAGGACCTTTTGACAAAGAAAAGGGTAGCGAGCTATGAACTGGCAGATAATTTTCATCATTGCAGTGCCATTGCCACGAGGTCTTTGGTACAGAAGAAGGCAGATCCGGGTGCTTTCACTATTCTTTGTACGGTTGGATCTTTAGACTTTGCTAAGGCTTTATGTGATCTAGGGGCTAGCATTAATTTGATGCCACTAGCCATCTATAGACAGTTGGGGTTGGGCAATCCTACACCAACCAACATGCGGCTTGTAATGGTAGATAGGTCGGTAAAATGACCTGTTGGTATCTTGTATGATGTATTAGTGAAGGTTTATACCTTCATTTTTCCTGCAGACTTTGTTATTTTGGATTGCGAGGTGGATTTTGAGGTGCCCATAATCTTGGGTCGACCTTTCCTCACAACAGGAAGTGTGCTTATTGATTTACGAGCAAATGAGCTTCTATTTCGGATGAATGACGAAGTGGTGCATTTTGATGTATGCAAATCAATGAAGCAGCCCAAATATATGAATGTGTTCTCTATAGCTGATGTTTATTATAAAGATAAGAAGTAATTATCTTTAGAGAAGCAGCTTACTGTTGAGCCATTGGCTGCTGTGCTTTTGAACTTTGAGCGTGAGGATGTTGAAGAGTACGAAAAAGCTATCTATGCTTTGACAGGAATGGGGTTGTATTCATATGCCCCCAAGAAACTGGACCTTGACCTTAAGAATCGACCTTCACCATTGGTGAAGCCATCCATTGAAGAGCCACCGGTGCTAGAATTGAAAGAGCTACCCAGTCATCTAAGGTATGCGTTCTTGGGTAGTGGAAATACACTGCTGGTTAGTGTTGCTGCTGATTTAGGTGAACAACAAGTAGAGGCTCTCATCTCTATTCTGAAGAGGTATAAGAGAGCTATTGGTTGGACTATTGCTGATATAATTGGTATCCCTCTTGGAATATGTATGTACAAGATTCAGCTCGAGGAAGATTGCGTACCCACTATTGAGCATCAGCATCATCTGAATCCACCTATGCAAGAGGTGGTGAAGAAAGAAATCATAAAGTGGTTAGATGCAGGGGTGGTGTATCCAATCTCAGACAATAAATGGGTGAGTCCTGTACAATGTGTGCCCAAGAAAGGGGGCATGACAGTAGTAGCAAACGAGAAGAATAAGTTAATTCCACTCAGGCCTGTCACAGGGTGGAGAGTGTGCATGGATTATCGAAAGCTAAATTCGTGGACGTTAAAGGACCACTTCCCAATGCCATTCATGGATCAAATGCTTGATTGATTGGCAGGAAAGGGATGGTTCTATTTCTTGGATGGTTATTTCGGATATAATCAGATTTGCATTGCTCCTGAAGATTAGGAGAAGACCACTTTTACATGCCCATATGGTACTTTTGCATTCAAATGAATGCCATTTGGGCTATGTAATGCACCTGTCACTTTTCAGCGGTGTATGATGTCCATTTTCTTTGATATGGTTGAGGACACCTTGGAGGTGTTTATGGATAACTTTTCGATTGTAGGTGAGTCATTTGAGTCATGCTTGGCAAATCTGAGTATGGCTTTACAGCGATGTGTGGAATTCAATCTGGTGCTAAATTGGGAGAAGTGCCATTTTATGGTTAAGGAAGGCATTGTTCTCGGGCATAAAGTCTCTAAAAAGGGAATTGAAGTTGATCGAGCCAAGATTGAAGTTATCGAGAAACTACCACCTCCAATTTCTGTGAAGGGGGTTCATAGTTTTCTCGATCATGCTGGCTTTTATCAGAGGTTTATTAAAGACTTCTCCAAGATTGCAAACCCATTATGCAAACTTTTGAAGAAGGAAGCAAAGTTTCACTTTGGTGCAGATTGCTTGAAGGCATTTGAATGTCTCAAGGGAAAGCTAGTTGAAGCCCCTATTATTGTAGCACCTGATTGGTCTCTACCTTTTGAAGTTATGTGTGATGCAAGTGGTGTAGCCTTGGGTGTTGTACTTGGTCAGAAAAGAGAAAAGCTATTTCATCCAATCTACTACGCAAATAAGGCCATGAATGGAGCACAGAAGAACTATACCATCACTGAACAAGAGCTTTTAGCGGTTGTTTATGGTTTTAAAAAGTTCTGTGCTTACTTGTTGGGAACCAAGGTAGTGGTTCATACGGATCATGCAGCTCTACGATATCTAATGGCAAAGAAGGATGCCAAGCCAAGGCTAATTAGGTGGGTATTACTACTTCTAGAATTCGATTTCGAGGTAAAGGATAGAAAAGGTTGTGAAAACCAAGTAGCTGATCATCTATCTAGACTTGAGAGTGAGCACATAGTGCAGACCGACCTTGATATTGATGATGCATTCCCCAATGAAGAGATTCTAGTAACTATGGTGGAAAACTTACCGTGGTATGCAGATTATGCCAACTATGTAGTGAGCAAAGTGATTCCTGAGCATCTCTCCTTTCATCAAAAGGAAAAGTTCATACATGATGTGAAACATTACTTCTGGGATGAGCCTTATCTTTTTCGACGATGTGCTGATGGTATTATTAGGCGGTGCATCCCAGATGTAGAGGTGCCTAGCCTACTGGAAGCAAGCCATGCTTCCCAAGTTGGAGGTCACCATGCAGGTGAACGGATGGCCAAGAAAGTACTGCAGAGTGGCTACTATTGGCCTTCATTATTCAAGGATGCCAACGATTTTATAAGAAGATGTGATCAGTGTCAGCGGCAAAGTTCTATCTCCAAGCACCATAAGATGCCCATGTCCAAAATGCTTGAAGTAGAGTTAGTCGATGTCTGGGGTATTGATTTCATGGGCCCATTTGTGAGCTCATTTGGGATGAAATATATCTTAGTTGCTGTGGATTATGTATCCAAATGGGTCAAAGCAGTCGCGCTAGCTGATAATGAAGGTAAGAGTGTTGTGGCGTTCTTAAAGAAAAATATCTTCTCTCGTTTTGGGGTACCTCGTACCATCATAAGCGATGGAGGATCACATTTCTACAACAAGCTGTTCAGAGCCGTATTGGCAAAGTATGGGGTTAAGCAACATAAGTTAGCTACACCGTACCACCTACAAACTAGTGGGCAGGTGGAAGTTTCAAATCGGGAAATCAAGCTGATCCTTGCTAAGACTGTGAATGCCAGCAGGAAAGATTGGTCTAGAAAGCTAGACAATGCCTTATAGGCATATAGGACCACGTTTAAGACACCAATTGGCATGTCACCATACCAACTAGTTTAGGGGAAGGCTTGTCACTTGCCAATTGAGCTAGAACATAAAGCAATGTGGGCACTGAAGCAGCTTAACCTGAACTGGGATGATGCTATAGATATGAGATTGGGACAGCTGAACGAGATGGTTGAATTCCGTCTAAATGCATATGAAAGAGCAGATCTTTACAAGGAAAGGATGAAAAAGTACCATGATCGGAGGATTATCCAATGAAACTTTCAGAAATATGATTTGGTACTCCTTTTCAACTCCAGACTGAAGCTGTTTCTAGGTAAGTTGAAGTCTAAATGGTCTGGTCCATTCAGAATCAGCCAAGTTTACTCATCTGGAGTAGTGGAGTTAGAAAACAATGATGGTGGTGTCTTTAAGGTGAATGGCCAAAGAGTGAAGCTATATATCAATCCAACCGACTCGATAAAATGTATAGCCACCATATATCTCGATGAAGTCTGAGTAATCGAGATAACTATGTCATGCCGCGATAATAAATCAAGCGCTACATGGGAGGCAACCCATCATTTTACTAGGATTTTGTTTTTGGTAAATAAAAATTCTAAAAGAAGAGTCGAGCCACGACCAAAACTAAGGCGCTTGGTGGGAGGCAACCCATCCTTCTAATCATTTTTGTTGTTTTTGATTAAGTGTAGGTGCATGAAGTACAAAGGAGGAGGTTAGACCCAATTTTGACTTGGAAGTGAGTCATGTCAATGGTGGTAAGTCTAGGAATGATGGAACAATATAGGTAAGTAGGAGTGGTCAAATGTGTAAGGTTCAAGTATGATTTGCATTAGAGTCGCGCCTCGAGTTATGAAGGTTCGACCCAAAGAAAAAGTTTTGCAGTGTACTTTATTTTGTGACCCCGAGGTATGGACCTTTTTCGACCAAGAGTGCGCTGTTTTTCCAATTGCCTATGCCAACATAGGCAATAGGCTAGGTGCCGCCTATGCCAACATAGGCAATAGGTTAGGCGTCGCCTATGCCATTGCCTATGCTCACTGTCCCACATAGACGATAGGCTAGGCGCCGCCTATGCCAACATAGGCAATAGGTTAGGCTCCGCCTATGCCATTGCCTATGCACACTGTCTCACATAGGCGATAGGCTAGGCGCCGCCTATGCCAACATAGGTAATAGGCTAGGCACCGCCTATGCCAACATAGGAAATAGGTTAGGCGCCGCCTACTTATGCTTAGGCGATGCTATAGGCGCCACCTATCACTATAAATATTGCCTAATAACCCGTTTGTCAATGGACCAACCCGACCCATGGCTCATCCTTTAAATATATCCTCTACACTTGAACACCACTCAATTTTTTTAAACCTAAGCGCCGCCCAAGCACCCTTGACCTCTCCAAGTTTTTCTCTTTTCTCATCTAATCCTGCAGGCTCACTTTCCCGATTCATCACAATTTTATCACCAAGTAAGTTGTTCTTTCATGTTCCGTAATTGTTTCAGTGCTACGCTTATAATGGTTAACTAGATTTTGTAGTAGTGCTTGGTGATAAGAGTATGGTTATTTTATTATGATTTCTAAAAAATACATCTCATTGAGTGAAAGGATTCTAGTAGGTAATCTTGATTTTACTCTGGCATGTATTAATTGGTATTCACTTTCATAATTTTTTATTATTATGGAGTTGAAATATTGAAGTTTAATGCATAATTTTGGGAGTTATAAGCTTGACTACGTGAGTGACTCGTTCATCGATGCAATGCTCATGGTTAGCCAAAAGCATAAGATTGTGTGATTGTTTCTATGCTATAGCATCATAAGATTTCTATGTGATAGTCTTGTTCAAAGATTGCATTGCCCCAATGAAATAAAGTCGGAAATGATTGTCAAGATTATAAGACCAATGTGTGCTGCTTCTCTATATCAAACTGAGGAATTATTATGTACAGTGAAGGGTTGAAAGTGTGACTGCACTAATAATGTTGCTGGCACATACCATCTATATGTATGTCGATGAAGTCTGAGTAATCGAACATACTCACTCAATTACTTTGTGCAAACAAATTAAGTGTGGGGTGGTGCCATCACTATTTTCTTTTTTTGGTTATACTGAATTTTACGAAATGAGATTAACATGACCCTATTATGATCTCAGGTAACATGGCTCCGAAAGGATGACAGGGAAAGGAGAAAGCATCCACCTCACAAAAAGGTCAAAAATGGTAAGAAAGGACCAGGCTGATTCCTCCTCTCATCAAGTGCCTCGACGCACTTTTGGGATCAAATGGGTTCTGGAGGAGGAAGGGAAGGAATGGTAAAGAAACAATAAAGTGAAGAAATATGTACATGTGGATTTGATGCAGAAGAAAAGTTTAGCAAAGAACTGCCCTCGCATTTTGGCAAAGATTATGGCACTAAATCTTGACTTTATCTTTCGAGACATGGGCGAATGTAATCTTGATTTGACTCGAGAGTTTTATGCCAACTGGTCCCCAAGGACTACGAGAAATGAAGTAAAGATTTGGGGGCAAGTCTTGCAATTGAACGCTGATCTCTTTAACTCTTTCCTAGGTACTCCAAGTGTGGATCAATCACTACTCAAGGAGCTCTACCACAGACCTCCCTATAGAGCCATCAGACATACGTTATGTGGATCAAGGTCCATGACCCGGTGGACTCATCACAAAGATAATGGTCGTCACAATACTTACTCATATGCTTGTTTGAATAGAGAAGCTCGCATATGGTTAAGAATAGTCAACTCCTACTTGATTCCTAGGACACAATACACTAAGGTCATGCGTGATCGAGTCTGCTTGGTGTATGCTCTAATGACAAATGTTCCCACAAAAGGTCTCATTTCAATTTCAGCAATTTGTTGACTGCAATCTTAAGGAAAGAGCACATTAAGGAGGAGCCAACAAACCATAAGTTGCCACATAACCCGAAGAAGGTAGATCTCACAAAAATCAAAGATCTAGAAACTGGTCAAGGCAGCAACCTTACCACTGCTGAGAGACATGCTTGAGATGAGAGTTTTTTTCACCATCTGTATAGAATGACTTGGTTTACTATGATGAATGGGGGTCGTGTGCCGACTGATGCAGAGCTTCGGCAGTTGGACTATGACTACCCGCTTAATGAGCATGCTCGGGCCATGTGTAGAGTGGGGGTAAATTTTGAGGAACCTCTAGATGATGATGTGCTGACAGACGATGATCACGACTGCTAGACTCTGATGTGGAGGACAACTCTGATGATGAAAACTCTGATGATGATTCTAACGCAGGGGGTATGACCCCGAATATAGAGGAGGAGTCTGACTAATCAGGTTTTTGCTTATTTATTTACACTGAGGGCAGTGTGTTCTGTATAAGTATGGGGTGCGGGTATATGTTTGCGGATTGCCTTGTCTGCATTATTGTGTACTGCCTGCCTGCATTTATTCTATAGTTGTTTTGATTTAGTCGTAGTTAGTTAGTTGTAATTAGTCAGATTTTTGCATGAAATTGTTCTTATAGACGACATGGCATTATAATAGGAGTTTGTGCTGAATCACTACTATTGAAACATTTAGGCTCTAAGTTGTGACTCATTCTGTGATAATTGCTTGTGGTTTAATTCATTCATCTGTTGGGTCAAGAATCTATAATGCTCCTAATTAAGTTGACCATGTGCCATGTGTGTGTAAGGTTGTTGTATATTCTTTGTTGTGACTGATGCTAGAACTTGCCTGGTGTGTGTGTGAAATGAAATAAAGATTGTGAGTTTAGGAGATGATTTAGGCATTTCTTTGGCAGCCCTGATTTTGTTTATCTTCTTTTTACCTACCTTTGTACATTGTCCTAGTGAACACCCTTTGAGCCTTTAGCTATTTTCTTTGGTAACCTCATATGTAGCCTAATCCATTTTTTTAAAAGACCTTAATTTGATCCAAAAGCTCCTAAGCGCTTTAGATTGTAGAATCAAGTTGAGTAAAGAGTGTGGCAAAATAAGAGGAAAATGGTGAAAGTGATGCCCCAAAGTTTAGTTATTGGTACATAAAAATATTGTGATCGAGGGTGGCTATCATAAGGATGCTTAATAAAAATAAAGAAAAAAAAAGAAAGAAAAGAAAAAAAAAAGGGTTGTATAATGTCCATCATAGTGTTTTTGATTGAGCAACAAAATAGGTGAAGAAAGGTAGAGTGGTTGGTAGATGAAAGGAAGGTAGAGTGGTTGTTAAAAGTTAGTGTAAATGGCATAATGTAGTGTATCAAAGCGCTTAGGGAACATAGTCACCACTTTTGGCCAAAATAGTCCTACCCGTCCTTTTAGACTACTTTACAACCCATGAAGACCTATTTGATCCTAACCTTTGCATTCTGATATTAGTGGAGCATTACACTAAGGGCAAGCATATGGTCATCAGTTGTAATCTAAGAATTCTTTGTGAGAGTGAGAGCAAGCAAGTTCTTATACCCATATTTCTGAAAAATGCAAAACTATGAGTGATTATAGGTAACATTTTGTGTGAGCGCACATGGTTGATGATTGTTGGGTAGTTTTATATGATTTTCTTTGGCTTAACTTGTGTATACGAATTAACCAACTTCATGAGTCTATGTTGGAGGGTGAGTTGTTTCTAGTAATGATCAAGAAATCTACTCTTTGTTAATAATTGACGTGTATGTCTTGCTGAAAATTTTGTGTTGCTCTTGTGAAGTAAGTTAGGTATTCGCATGGATGTACTATTTTGTTCAAGGAAAAACAAAGCTTTAAGTGTGGGGTGGTGATTTTGGGCGTATTTATACGTCTAAGCATCATAACTTACCCATGTTTTAGCTAAGTTTTAAGGATAAGATACAAAATTCTTGCACTTTTAGTATATTTTTAGTTAAGTGAGCTGACCTATGTGATTAGCATGCTTTTCAGGTACTAATGAGGAAGATTTCAATACTTTGGGGACCTGTGGACAGCAAAGGAAGACTTCACATAAAAAGGAAAGCAGCTCTTGGACTGAATGTGATACATGCGAACTTTTTCCCGGGCAAACTCAACATTTTTAAATAGTTAAGGATGCAGTAGCAATTTATTAGAGAAGGATGTTATTAAAAACCTTATTTCTGAATTTTTAGGTATTATTCAGATTGGGTATTATTTTGAAAACAAGAAGAACGGACGGCTTAGCTTGAGCACTAAGAGAGAGAAAAGTGTTTCTCTCTTAATTTCGCTAGTCATCTTCATCACCAAGATCATTCTAAGTTTTGGTATGATGAATATTTCTATGTTGATTTCTATTTTATTCATAAGTAGCTAAGCTCATTTGTTAGGGTTGTGGAAACCTTGTAGTATACTCTCTATTGCTATGGGTTTTTGAATTTATGATGTGTCACGCCACTTATATCATTACTCTCTTTATTTTGATTGAATTCTCGTGGTTGCAAACATAGGGAATGCGCCATTATAGCAATAACTTGTTCGATAGAAAAGTTACTGTTTGGAAAAGAGAGTGTGATGAGAAATTAGGGTTTTCAACCTCTAATTTACACGTTAATGCCCTAGCAGGATTAACTTCTTGGAGAGTTCGTACAATTTGTTGTACACTTTAGATTCGAAAGAACTAAGGTGAATAAATCCTTGATGGTTGAAAGACACTTGGATTTAGAATTAGAATACGTCTCTCTATAAGTGCATGCATGCATAAAATCTGTATTACTCATAGTTAATAGAGAAGTAGAAGCTACAAGGTGGACATAACCCTAACTTATCATTCTCTGTGATCAAATATTATTACACATATCTTCTCATTCGTTACATTAATAATATTACTGTGCACTTAAACCAAAACCCCCCTTATCTTGGAACCTTCGATCAACAGTCTAATAATAATCGCAATACTTAGTGACCATAGTATTCCCTGTGAGATTCGACACCCAACCCAGTTGGGTTCTATATTTGACAGCGACTGCTTACACTTTCTAACGAGAGTTGTAATTTGGGCATATCAAACCATCATTCAAAGGCACGATTAACATCTCAAAAATGAGTATCGATCTAAAGTTCATCATTCAAGGTATGTAGAGTTTTTCAACAAGAACTCTCTTTCATTCTTGTGCCCAAAAGTAATTTTCTTTACAAAGGTATGATTTTTATTTGATTCTTTCGAATTTGAAGCATGAACCCATATCTTATGATGATTATTATGAAATCTTGATGTTTATGATTTTGAAAGATGAATTTACATGTGTGGTGAAATAAAGCATGAATCTTGAATGATATTTATCATGATTTTGATATTTAGGTCGTGAATCCCCATTGGAAATTATATTTTTTTAGAAAGTGTGTGTTATAAGCACATTGATGTTAAATATTTGAGATATTTTGAATGATTTGACCTTTTGGTCTTAATGGAGTTGTTTTGAACTCTAGTGTGAAAGAAATCCACAACGTTGTTGATTTTGATAGATGGGAAGCATGATGGATCCCGATGTATATTTATATATTACTAAAATTGTTTTGTTGTGGATTGTCTTTGAAATGATCTGAGCTAAGTCCGGGAGAAATCTTTAGCACCGAGTGGGAGGTATAAAGCGACCTTACTTCCCTAGAACTACGTGCCCCCATAGGAATGAGCCTGAGGCTGATTTATACAGTGATCACTAGTTTGTGTGGATTTGATATTAATAGTCCTACTCTGATGGCAAGGATAGGACGGATCTCCCCAACATGGGTTGTACGTTGGACTCCATGTAGCACACATGGTTTATGTCGGTTATAGGATCTCCCAGTGTGTGTGTGTTTCCTTGTGTCTATGGTGAATGGTGAAGTGATTTGAAAGTGGAATTGTGAAAGTTATTCTTTCAAAAGATTTAAATGATATTTACATTATGAGAATTGATATTCCTGATGAACTAAAAGTGATTGACAAATTATATGATGACTCACATGTGTTATTGTACGTATTTCATCCTCTCATGATTATGATGATTTTCTTCGGGCTATGTGAGTCTTTGATATATTCTGCATATTTCTTATAAATATTTATGATGATGATGTTTATACAACTGCATACACCCCCATATACTCGGTTCCTTTCCATGGTACTGACCCACATCTTAAGATGTGGATGCATTTTCTCAGAATGTAGGTTCAGGTGCTCAGTTTCAGGTTCGACAGTGATTCTTCAGGCATGCTGTTCTACATCCTCTGTTGTGGTGAGTCCTCATGTTCTGAGGACATGATTTCTGATGTTAGTTTCACAGAATTGTTTACATTTGATAATTGAGTATGAGTCAATTGGGGCATGTCTCAATGGCTCGCTGGTTTCATTGATTTTCTTAGAGTCTTGTCAAACTAGTATAGATGTTGGGAGTTGACTAATAAGTCATATTTTGTTATCTTTCTAAAATTCTTTTATTCTTGGATGATGATTACTCTGTTGATATTTGAGGGTTATTTATGGAAACCCCATTGATTTGTGTTGAACTGAATGAAAATGGCTCAAAGGATTAGCTTGGGGCTACTCGTAGCCTCAAGCACCGTGTGATGCTCCGGGACCCATTTTACAGGGCATTACAAACTTGGTATCAGAGCCTAAGGTTTTAAGGTGTGCTAGGGAGTCTGACAAGCCACGTTAAGTAGAGTCTGGATCATCGGTGTGTAGCGTGCCACATCTATGAGCAAGAGGCTACTAGACGTTTTAGGAAAAAATGTGATTCTTTTTTTCAGAAGTCTATTATGCTTAAAGTGTCTCTCTCTGCTATTGATTCGTGCTTTCCTCTTTCAGAAATATGCCTCCACGTCGAGCGAGAAGAAATAATGATGGTCAGTAACCTCAACCCACTAACCCATTGAATGAAAACATGTCTCACGCTAAATTTTGGGCAGCCTTTCAGGCACTAGCCCAAGCTATTACTGTAAATATTCAGGGCAACCCGACCCTGGCTCCATAGCAGCATAGGATCCATGACTTCATGCGGATGAATCCACTGAAATTATATGGGTCCAAGTCTGATGAGGATCCACGGTTGTTTTTAGAGGAGGCGCGAAAGATTACTTAGGTGATACATGTATCTGAGGAACATAGTGTGGAGTTGGCTACATATAAGTTGAAAGACCTTTCTTATGACTGGGTTGTTGCTCGGAGGAAAGGTAGAGGTAAGGGATTTGTCCCTACAACTTTACAAGAGTTCTAGGATGGATTTCTGGATAAGTTTTTCCCTTTAGAGATGAGGAAGGTGAAGGTGGAAGAGTTTATGAACCTACGACAGGGCTCTATGACTGTTAAGGAGTACTGTCTAAAGTTCAATCAGTTGGCCAAGTATGCTCCTGACTTAGTGGCTGATAATCGGGCTAGTATGAGTAAATTTGTGACTGGAGTGTCTAGTTATGTGGTTAAGGATTATAGGTCTGCTATGCCGAATAGTGAGATGAATCTTTCTAGGCTGATGACTCATGCCCAACAGATTAAGGTAGACAAAATTAAAGAGAGAGATAGAATAAGAGGGAATAAAAGAGCTAGGTTTGAGCAGCACGGACAGGGTCAGACTAGATCACAGGGAGGGAGTCTCTCTTAGTATCTGGATCGTTTGTCTATACCATCACCATCATCTGCTAGTGCTCCCGTGCCTAGAGGTAGGCAAGAGCAAGGTACCAGGTCATATGCATCCAGGTCCCAGTACAGTGCTGGCAGTAAGCCAAATCATCCCCTGTGTCCTAAGTATGGTAGGGCTCATTCGGGTGACTGTTGAGGTGAGAAGAGGGGTTGTTTTCGGTGTGGTGACATGGGTCACAAAGTTAGAGATTGTCCACAGGATGGACAAGGGCGTCGTGACTATCGCCCTTAGACCCAGACTCAGACTGTTAGTGCTCCAGTTCCAGCGACTTGCCCAGCCCCAGCTCAGGGCGCCTCTATGCTTTACCGTCCCACCAGGAATAGGAGGAATCTCCCGATGTTGTCACTGGTATGCTTTGTATATTTCAGTTTAATGTGTATGCTTTGTTGAATCCTGGATCCAGTTTCTTATATGTTACACCTTTGATTGCTGTGAATTTTGAAATGAGTCCTGAGATTATTCCTGAGCCTATCCTAGTTCCTACCCCAGTGGGTGATTCGATTGTTGCCCAAAAAGTGTAAAAAAAGTGTCCTGTTACCGTTCTTCATAGAGTCTTGTTGGTTGATCTAATTGAGTTAGACATGGTAGATTTTAATATGATTCTGGGTATGGACTGGCTGTATTCTTCTTATGCCTCTATTGATTGTCGGACCTGAGTGGTCAAGTTTTAGTTTCTGGGTGCATCCATGTTTGAGTGGTTTGGAAATTCTGTGTCACCCGAGAGTCATTTTATCTCTTACCTCAAAGCTAGAAAGCTTATTTCCAAGGGGTGTATTTACCATTTGGTTAGAGTCAAAGACACTAAGTCTGAGACTCTAACTCTTCAGTCTGTTAACGTCGTCAATGAGTTTTCTAATGTCTTTCCAGATGATCTCCCAGGGATACCTCCTAATAGGGAGATAGAGTTCAGGATTGATCTTCTTCCTGATGCTCAGCCCATTTCTATTCCTCCTTACTGTATAGCCCCTGCAGAACTTAAGGAGTTGAAAGAGAAACTCAAAGATCTACTAGATAAGGGTTTCATAAGGCCCAATGTTTCTCCTTGGGGTGCTCCTGTGTTGTTTGTGAGAAAGAAAGATGGCTCTTTGAGTATGTGCATTGATTACCGCCAACTAAATAAAGTCACCATAACAAATAAGTACCCCTTTCCGAGACTAGATGATTTATTTAACCAATTGCAAGGTGAAAGTTATTTCTCAAAGATAGACCTTCGTTCCAGCTATCATCAACTCAAAGTTAGGGAGTGTCACATCCCGAAAACCGCTTTCTGAACTTGTTATGGACATTTTGAGTTTCTTGTTATGTCTTTTGGGTTAACTAATACCCTAGCAACTTTCATGGATCTCATGAATCGAGTGTTCAGATCATATCTGGATATGTTTGTCATAGTGTTCATCGATGATATACTGATGTACTCCCGTAGTGAGAATGAACATTCTGATTATCTCCGAACTATCTTGCAAACCCTTAGAGATCACAAGTTGATTCCCAACTTCAGTAAGTGTGAGTTTTGGCTAAGGTCAACTGCTTTTCTAGGTCATATCATTTCTTCCGAGGGTATTAGAGTTGATCCCCAAAAGACTGAAGCTGTTAGAAATTGGCCTAGACCTATTTATCTGACTGATATTCGAAGTTTCTTGGGTTTAGTTGGTTATTACCGCCGTTTTGTTGAGGGTTTCTCCTCTATAGCGTCTCCTATGACTTGGTTGACCCAAAAAAAGTAAAGTTTTTGTGGTCCGAATCTTGTGAGAAGAGTTTTCAGGAGTTGAAGACTCGACTCACTTCAGCCTCTATTTTGACTTTGCCTGATGGTGTTGATGGTTTTGTGGTTGACTGTGATGCTTCGAGAGTTGGGTTGGGTTACGTATTGATGCAGAAGAGTAAGGTGATAGCTTATGCTTCTAGACAGTTGAAACCCCATGAGAAAAATTACCCCACCCATGACCTTGAGTTGGCTGCTGTTGTGTTTGCTTTGAAAATCTAGAGACACTATTTGTATGGTGTCCATGTTGATATTTTCACTGATCATAAAAGTCTACAGTATGTGTTTACCCAGAGGGAATTGAATCTTAGGTAGAGACGATGGTTAGAATTGTTAAAGGACTATAATATAATTATACTATACTATTCGGGTAAGGCCAATGTTGTGGCGGATGCCCTAAGTAGAGTGTCCATAGGTAGTGTTTTGCATGTGGTAGAAGGTAAGAAAGGGTTAGCTCGTGATGTACATCATTTGGCTAGATTGGGGGTTAGGTTGTTTGACTCTGCTGAAGGTAGTATAGGGGTTCAGAGTAGTTCCGAATCCTCCTTGGTTTCAGAAGTGAAGGAAAATCAATACTTAGATGCTAGTTTGGTCAGATTGAAGGAGTCAGTCAAGGACTAAAAAGTAGAGGTTTTCTCCCAAGGGGGAGATGGTATGTTGAGATTGTAAGGTAGATTGTGTGTCCCGAATGTTGATGATCTGAGACAGAGGATTATGGCTAAAGCGTACGGGGCGCGATATTCTATTCATCCTGGTACCACCAAGATATACCGAGACTTGTGGGAAATCTATTGGTGGAGTGGAATGAAGAAAGATATAGCAGCATTTGTATCTAAGTGTGCAACATGCCAACAGGTTAAGGTTGAACGCCAAAGACCTGGTGGTATGATGCAAGAGTTTAGTATTCCCACCTGGAAGTGGGAAGAGATAAATATGGACTTCGTGATTGGTTTACCTCCTTCCCGACACCATCATGATTCCATTTGGGTTGTGGTTGATAGGTTGACTAAGTCTGCTCATTTCTTGCCTATTCATACTTCATATACTACTAAGGATTACACTAGATTATATATCCGAGAGCTAGTCAGAATGCATGGAGTTCCCTTGTCTATCATTTCGGATTGGGGTACTCAGTTCACTTCACAATTTTGGAAAGCTTTTTAGAAGGGTCTTGGTACCCAAGTGCTTTTGAGTTCTGCTTTTCAACTGTAGATTGATGGTCAGGCTGAGCGGACCATCCAGACCTTAAAAGATATGTTGAGAGCTTGTGCACTTGACTTTAAGGAAAGTTGGGATGATCACTTACCGTTGATAGAGTTTGCTTACAATAACAGTTTCCACTCTAGTATTGGCATTGCTCCGATTGAATCCTTATATGGAAGGAAGTGTAGATTACCCATAGGTTGGTTCGAGGTGGGTGAAGCAGCTGTGAGTGGTCCTGATTTGGTATTTGAGGCTATGGAAAAAAGTTAAGTTGATTAGGGAAAGGTTGAAAATTGCGCAGAGTCGTCAGAAGTTATATGCGGATGTTAGAAGGAGAGACCTTGAGTTTGAAGTTGGTGACTTAGTGTATCTAAAAATTTCACCCAAGAGGGGGGTGAAGAGATTCGGAAATAAGGGGAAGCTTAGTCCTCATTATGTTGGTCCTTACAAAATTCTTAGCCGTGTTGGTAAGGTAGCTTATGAAGTCGAGTTGCCTTTCGAGTTGTCCTCTATTCATCCAATATTCCATGTCTCCATGCTTAGAAAGCATGTTAGCAATGCTGTGGTAGTGGATTCCTCTGTGAGTGCTGACATTCAAGAAAATATTTCTTTTGATGAGATTCCTGTTGAGATTCTTGATTTCAGTGTCCGAAGACTAGGGAACAAAGAAGTTCCCTTGGTCAAGGTGTTGTGGCGAAACCAATATGTTGAGGGTGCAACTTGGGAA
Source organism: Capsicum annuum (assembly GCF_002878395.1). Classification (NCBI taxonomy): domain Eukaryota; kingdom Viridiplantae; phylum Streptophyta; class Magnoliopsida; order Solanales; family Solanaceae; genus Capsicum; species Capsicum annuum. The sequence goes on from NW_025857759.1 coordinate 31,180, forward strand.
GCTGAGGTGGATATGCGATCCAAGTACCCGCATCTATTTTTCGCGAACTCCATTCAAGCCGAAGGTACCGTTCTTTCCTAAATCATGCACTTTTGATAAAAGTTGCAGCAGTTCAGCTGTCATTTATTATGTGTTCAGCTGTAGTTTCTTGAATTTATGCATTCTATGTTGCATTCGGATTGAGAAATGATGTGGTGATGAGTCTAACGAATGGTTTCAGCTGTATGCTCTACTCCCTATCTAATCTTGGCATGTCTAGCATCATTCGAGGACGAATGTTTCCAAGGGGGGGATGATGTAATACCCCGGGAAATTTTTTGTTGAAATTTTGTGTGTAAACGTGTTGGGTTCTATCTTCTAGAATAAATTATAAATTTTTCGTGTGGAATGTCTTATATTATGACCCACCATTGCATAGAGTATCAAATAATCTTTCCAACGATATGTGGATCATCCAAAACGGACACCCGAGCGATGAGTTATGAACATTCCGATAGAACCATGAATAGTAGTGAACAGTAAAACATGCAGGAAAAAGTACTGAGGCCTGGCATATTTTTGCTCCAAATTTAAACGATCATAAATCCTTGTACATAATGATCTGGGTGATCTACTATATATCAACGGAAAGGTCTGCGAGTCCTCTTTCCAATGGAATTGGTTTCATAAATTTGCCTATCGGAGCAAAAAGTTATGATCGATCTACTTCAGCCTATCAAAAGTGAATTTTTGGGTCAACTTCAAATGATCATAACTCCTCGTACACAATGATCTGGGTGAGATACTATATATCAATGTAAAGATATGAGAGTCCTCTTTCTAATGAAATTGGTTTCATCCAATTTGAATATTAGAGTAAAACGTTACGGTTGATCTACTTCAGACTATCAAAACAGTCCACCAAAGGACAGATTCGAGAATTTTTTTGATTTTTAGGGGCGATTTGGTCATTCCCCCTCACCCCAAATCCATCCAAACCCTATGTTAAAGCCTATTAGAAGCATTATATGTTATATTTCATCAAACTCCCTCAAAAAGAAAACCCTAAGCTCCTATATCCAACTTCAAGAACCTCCAAAGTTCACCATTAATTCTGCAAATTTATTTAAGATTCCAAGTTCCTAGTTCAAGAACTCCAAGAACCATCATTTAAAGGCACGATTAACATCTCAAAAACAAGTATCGATCTAAAGTTCATCATTCAAGATATGTGGGGTTTTTCAACAAGAACTCTTTTTCGTTCTTGTGCCCAAAAGTAATTTTCTTTACAAAGGCATGATTTTTATTTTATTTTTATGAATTTGAAGCATGAACCCATATCTTATGATGATTATTATAAAATCTTGATGTTTATGATTTTGACAGATGAATTTACATGTGTGGTGAAATAAAGCATGAATCTTGAATGATATTTATCATGATTTTGATATTTGGGTCGTGAATCCCCATTGGAAATTGTGTTTTTTTGAGAAAGTGTGTGTTATAAGCATGTTGATGTTGAATATTTGAGATATTTTGAATGATTTGACCTTTTGATCTTAATGGAGTTGTTTTGAACTCGAGTGTGAAAGAAATCCACAACGTGGTTGATTTTGATAGATAGGAAGCATGATGGTTCCTGATGTATATTTATATATTACTGAAATCGTTTTGTTGTGGATTGTCTTTGAAATGATCTGAGTTAAGTCTTGGAGAAATTTTTAGCACTGAGTGGGAGGTATAAAGTGACCTTACTTCCCTAGAACTACGTGCCCCCATAGGAGTGAGCCAAAGGCTGATTTATATAGTGATCACTAGTTTGTGTGGATTTGATATCGATAGTCCTACTCCGATGAAAAGGATAGGACTGCTCTCCCCAACATGGATTGTAAGTTAGACTCCATGTAGCTCACATAGTTTATGTCGATTATAGGATCTCCCAGTGTGTGTATGTTTCCTTGTGTCTATGGTGAATGGTGAAGTGATTTGAAAATGGAATTGTGAAAGTTATTCTTTCGAAAGATTTAAATGATATTTACATTATGAGAATTGATATTCTTGATGAACTGAAAGTGATTGACAAATTATATGATGACTCACATGTGTTATTGTACTTATTTCATACTCTTATGATTATGATGATTTTCTTCGGGCTATGTGAGTCTTTCATACATCCTGCATATTTCTTATAAATATTTATGATGATGATGTTTATACAACTGCATACACCCCCATATGCTCGGTTCCTTTCCATGGTACGGACCTACATCTTCGAAATATAGGTTCAGGTGCTCAGTTTCAGGTTTGACAGTGATTTTTTGGGCACGCTGTTCTACATCCTCTGTTGTGGTGATTCGTCATGTTCTGAGGACGTAATGTCTGATGTTGGTTTCACGGAATTGTTTGCATTTGATAACTGAGTATGAGTCAGTTGGGGCATGTCTCAATGGCTCGCTAGTTTTATTGATTTTCTTAGAGGCTTGTCAGACTAGTATAGATATTGGGAGTTGACTAATAAGTCGTATTTTGTTATCTTTCTATAATTCTTTTATTCTTGGATGATGATTACTCTATTGATATTTGAGGGTTATTTATGGAAACCCCGTTGATTTGTGTTGAACTGAATGAAAATGGCTCAAAGGGTTAGCTTGGGGCTACTCATAGCCTCAAGCACCGTGTGACGCTCTGGGACCCATTTTCTGGGGCGTTACAAAGTGGCACCCTGCAAGTTTGGGTGATCGGACTGTGCTATGGAACCCTTTTACTGACCTTGAGGACCTGACTGAGGATAGTCCTTAACTCTGTGGCCTGGCTTGCCACAACCAAAAAAAATGCCTGGACCCGCTCTACACAAACCCTGAGGTGCTTACTGCAAGTCTGAAACTAAGGATAATTATGGGCACTACTAACACTGCCCTGAGATTTAGAGTCTGGTGCTCTATCTATGTTGCCATCTTCTAATTTTGGCACTAGGGCACTAGTAGAGGAAGGAGCTGGAGCTGCTGACTTGGGATGAAAGTGCGAATGGTTTCCTCCTTCTGATTTAGGTTGAGCAAAACTGAAACTGCCTATCTTTGCTCTCTTGTTCTGCCTCTCCCAAGTCCTAACCTTTTGCTCCTCTATTTGCTGAGTATAGGTCATGAGCCTGGCTAAATTCATATCACTATTCAGCATCGCAGATCTGTACTCATTTACCCCACTATCATTCACTCATAACATAAACTTGCTCATCTTAGCCCTATTGTCTGTAACCACATGAGGGGCATATCTGGATAGCTGAGTAATTTTGAGAGAATACTCCCTAACCATCACATTTCCCTGCCTGAGGTTGATGAATTCAAGAACTTTGGCCTCTCTTAGCTCTTGGGGAAAGAATCTGTATAAGAAAGCCGTGACAAATTCCTCCCACTCTATAGGACCTGCATCCTCTAATCTCTTAGACTTCCATAGTTTGTACCAAGTGTATGCAACATCTTGTAACTGGTATGCAGCTAACTTGGTGATCTAAAAAGAAGTAACTCCCATGATGTGAATGACCTTCTGGACTTGGTCAATGAACTCCTGAGGGTCTTCATCAGACTTAGGCCCAATAAAAGATGGAGGGTTCATTCGGGTGAATTCTCGAATCCTGGTTGCTGCAGAATTTTCCACTGGATTGGCCAGAATAACTAGTGGCCGTTCATTCTGTGCAGCCACAGATTGAGCAAGTGTGGTGAATGCGGCTCTAAACTCCACATAAGAGTCATGTTCGCCCAAAGGATCTTCGGGCAGAGGAACTGGCTAGTTTCTTCTCTTTGGAGGCATATTCTGAAATAAGAGAAGAACGAATTACACTGAGAGTTTAACTTGAGATTATGCTCACTAGCATGACATAAGGACCACAAGCTAACCCATGAATGATATCCGATGCCAAGTTTGTAACTTCCCAATTTTCTGAACCAGAACGCTATATGATGCTCATAACCCGAATGGACCACAAGCTAACCCATGACTGATATCTGTACCTTTATGCTGCATAACATACATGTAATATTCGGAAAACATAAGCAATAGACCATAAGGTTTAACTTAAATAATTATAACATCCATATGGGTGAAAAATACCCAAGATAACTAAAGTCTGAATAAAAAATAAACTAAATCTGAACTATATCTGAAAGCCTCAAAGTACTAACTGAATAAGGAGTTGAAGGAACACGTCTCCAACTAACTCCGTAAACTGAAAAGTAACTGAAATAATAAATGAGTCAAATCATATCGTCCTAGAATGAAGAGGACTCACTGCAGCTCTGTATACTGGAATGCGAATGATACAGCTGGTTTAGAACTCGTGTCTCTGAACCTATGGTGTAACATGAAAAGAAAGCACCATAGCTCAAATGCGTCAGTACAACTAGAGTACTGAGCATATGAGTGAGGTAGGCTAAATAAATAGGGTTTACATGAATGAGCAATGCTAACTGACCGACTAATATGAACGTGAGAGTGCAAACATACATACATAATAATTGGAAAAGTAATTATGTAATATTGGATCTATACGCTAATACATGATTTACTGATTTCTGACATGATTGAAACTATGGTTCTGTCAACATGGGTGACTGTGTCTGATAGTCCTTGGTCAGATGGAACTATCTGAGTTTTGTACTATAACTGAATTTGACTATATCTGGAAGTCTTGGTATACTGATATTTGAAGAACTATATGAGTTCTTTAGCTAAGACTGACCCTGAAACTATGGGAGGTAGTTGTTTAACTGACATGCCCCAATAATGTATATAGCTAAGTTAGGGTCCAATCTTTGCCCCGACTGGAGAGGTGTCAATACCGCGCCATTGGTAAGGACAGTTGAGAGTGACCGTCATCTGGCAGGTACTCAAATGAGAACTGTTTGATCCCAAAACTGATAGGTTAAGCCACCTCATCAATCCTAGTCTGACAGGTTAAGATATCTCAACCTACGCTGGCTACGTAGTTCTGGAACACAAGGATGACTGCTAAGAATCACACCCTAAATTGGCAGGTGAGCTCCCAAACTTTGGTTCACTCGATGCTAACTTCTACTCCCATTTTAAGAGACTGAACATAATTTAACTGATTGTACATGGACTGAGTAACTGACTTCCGTTGACAGACGGGATAACACTACTATCTTCAATTTTTGCTGAGATCATAAGATTTTAGAGGTTTCCTGAGTCATATTACTGATAGAGTTCTATAGATCATGGCTTGACTGAGATTATCAGGATAACGTGACTTGGATCTAGGCACACAACTATATTTTTTAGGTACGAATACCCCCATGACTCGATGGAAGTAAACTCACACATGACATGACTTGATCACAAGATTGGAGTTCACAATTCATAATATCATAAATAGGGGATAATATATCACATGTAAATTTCAACATCTTGTGCATGGTATATATATCATGTACATATTGTATCACTTCAATAGCATAAATTCTTCATACCACAACAATAGCAATAAAACAATGATTTGGAATTCATATTGACTTATAAAATTAACATGGACTTGTCATGTAGTTAATATCGGACCATGTAAACATTAAATTTCTAGAATTCTAAGAATTTTATCAAACTCCTTGCATGCACTCTTTAAGGCATAAGTGTGTTCATGAATTTCACCATATTAAACTACCCAAATTCATAGGTTCTAACCACATGATCATAACTTTCATGAAAGTTCATCAAATTACTACTCTATAGATCAAACAACAACCACCAACATGAATACAATCATATCACCATAAAATATTTATGATTTGGTATTTAAAGATTGATTCTTGAACTCCACGGACAAAAGAAATCTATGGATGAACACTACGCATACCTGACTCAGGGTTCTTGATGTTTTTGAACTTAAGGGGTTTTAAATCCTTTGATTCTTGAAGATGATTGGGTCTTGTTCTTAGGGATTAAATTCAAAGAGAAGCCCTATTTATTGTTTGTGGAATAATAATGAGCAAAATGGCTGAATTCAGACTCATCTGGGTATATAGGCGAGTGGTAAGTGACCAAAATACTCCTGTTTAAATGACCTAGAAATAAATTGAACATGGCATGTGATGGTCCGACTGACGGTCCGTCAGACATTGGATGGTCCATCACTTAGCCAGTCAGATGTGGGCCAGAAATAGGGTTCACTGGATAAGAGTTCACAGCTAGGATGACGTCCGTCATAACTTTGATGGTCCATCAACTCGTTCGTCAGTCCTTATCCAGTACGTGGAACAAATACCTTAGATGTGACCATCAAAGTGGTGGTCCATTACTTTTGTGGTGGTCTCTGTCATCTTGGTCGTCATACCTGGGTGTTTCCAACTGTTCCAAGTAAAACGTCCATACCTTCCTCGTCTGATGTCGGATTTGGACAAAATTGGTACCGTAGGAAAGCTAACTTAATTTACCACATGATAGAAAGTGAAAATCTCAAAAATACCACGTGTACAAAGATAGTTTTTCATTTCAAAGTAAGTCCTAGCATTCTTGAGATAATTTCCAGCTAGGAAAAAGGCATGGGTATTACAATATCTCCCCTTTGAGAACATTCATCCTCGACTGGAACTGACTGAGAGAGAAAACAATAATCTAAACATGAGTAGCTGGAACATGATCTTATGACTGACAAACCAAATGCATTATACTGAACATGCATATCTAATGCACTTGTTACTGATTCATGAATGCATGACTGAGGTTCTCGCAATGATAATGCATATCTGATGCTTGATTATTTACTGTACTGATACATATATGCATGAATGAATATGCAATGGTACTTGATACCAAATTTGTGGTGGAATATGAACATAAAACAAAATATCAAGTTGTATTAAATGCTAAATGTAAAACTGAATAAGCTTAAGGAGGACTGTTATCTTGAGCTTGATCTGGGTTGGCGGAGAAAAGGTGAGGGTACTTGGTACGCATGTCTTCTTTTGCATCTCAAGTAGCTCCCTCAACGGAGTGATTTTTCCAAAGAACTTTGATTAGAGGGGCTTATTTGTTCCTCAGCCTACGAATCTGATAGTCTAAAATTTTAACTGGAATCTCTTCATAAGAGAGGCTGTCCTGAACATCAATGTTCTAAATAGGGACTACAACTGCTGGGTCACCTATGTACTTTTTGATCAAGGTGACATGGAAGACCGGATGAACTAAGGCTAGATCTAAAGGCAATTCGAGCTCATAAGCTACCTTGCCGAAGCGACTGAGAATCCTGAAGGGACCGACATAATAAGGACTGGGTTTTCCTTTCTTTTCGAACCTCTTCACTCCCTTCATGGGAGAGATTTCTAGATAAACATAGTCATTAACCTCGAACTTGAGATCCTTTCTATGAAAATCTACTTAAGACTTCTGTCGGCTCTGAGCAGCCCGAATTCTCTATCTAATCAAGTGAACTTTGTCTATGGCGTCGAATACTAAGTTAGGACTGATGGTTGTGGCCTCACTAACTTTGAACCAACCGACTGGAGATCTACACTTCCTACCATAGAGAGCTTTGAATGGATCCATCTGAATACTAGAATGATAGCTATTGTTGTATGCAAACACAATCATGGGCAAATAGTCATCCCAACTTTCCTTAAAATCAATTGCACATGCCCTTGGCATATCTTCAAGAGTCTGAATGGTCCTCTCAGCTTGGCCATCTGTCTGAGGATTAAATGTTGTACTGAGATTGACTTGGGTACCAAGACCCTTTTGGAACACTTTCCAAAAGTAAGAGGTGAACTGTGTACCTCTGTCTGAGATTATAGATAATGGAACACCGTGTAATCTAACAACCTCCCTGATATAGAGTTTGGCATAATCCTCGGCTGAATAAGAGGTATGAACTGGAAGAAAATAAGCTGACTTGGTAATTCTGTCTATAATAACCAAAACCGAATCATGCTGATCACGAGTTTGAGGCAAACCCTTCACGAATTCCATGTTCACTTCTTCCCACTTCTAAGTAGGAATAGTGAACTCTTGCATGGACCCACTATGTTTCTGATGCTCTATCTTAACCTGCTGACATGTAGAGCACTTAGCCACAAACTCTACAATATCTCTTTTCATCCTACTTCACCAATAAATCTCCCACAAATCGTGGTACATCTTAGTGTCCCCTGGATAAATAGAGTATCGTGCACTATACGCTTCTGTAAGAATTCGCTGCCTCAAGTCATCTACCTCTGGAACACACAGACGAACCTGACAACAAAGAACACCATCTCCCACTTAGGAGAAAGCCTCTACTTTCTGATTCTGAATAGATTCTTTTAGCTTTACAAGGCTGGGATCCCTGTCTTGCTTTTCTTTCACCTCGGAAACTAGAGATGACTTTCAACTACTCTGAACACATAAATCACCCTCTGAAGAGTCGACTAAGCTAACGCCTAGTCTGGAAAGCTGATGGATTTCCTAGGCTATCTTATTCTTGCTATCCTCAACATGTGAAACACTACCTAAGGAGAGTCTAGTAAGAGCATCGGCCACAACGTTGGCCTTGCTCGGGTGATAAAGGACACTCATGTCATAATCCTTCAAGAGCTCTAACCACCTTCTCTGATGAAGATTGCGATCTTTCTGAGAAAAGACATACTGGAGACTCTTATGATCGGTGAATACATCTACATGAACTCTCTATAAATAATCCCTCCAAATCTTTAAGGCAAATACTATGGCTGCTAACTCAAGATCATGAGTAGGATAATTCTTCTTATGGGGCTTTAACTATCTGGAGGTGTAGGCTATGAATTTACCATGTTGTATGAGGACACAACCTAAACCCACTCTGGATACATCATAATAGACTACAAAACCATCAGAACCATCTGGAAGAGCTAGAACTGGAGCTGAGGTAAGTCAAGTTTTCAACTCTTGAAAACTCTTCTTACATGAATCTGACCACAAAAACTTAACCTTCTTCTAAGTCAATCTAGACATAGGAGATGCAATAGAAGAAAATCCCTAGACAAAGCATCTGTAATAGCTAGCCAAACCCAAGAAACAATTGATATCTAATGGAAAGATAGGGCGAGGCCGGTTTCTTACCACTTTGGTATTTTGAGGATCTACACTAATGCTATCATCAAAAATAATATGGCCAAAAAATGATACAGATCTTAGCCAAAATTCGTACTTACTAAACTTGGTGAACGACTGATGATCTCTGAGAGTCTAAAAAACAATTCTGAGATGGTCTGAATGATCATGCTTTATGTGAGAATAGACCAGAATATCATCTATGAAGACTATGATTAACATGTCCAAGTACTTCTTGAACACCCAGTTCATCAAGTCTATGAAAGCTGCAGGGGCACTGGTAAGACCAAAGGACATAACTAGAAATTCGCAGTTTCCATACAGAGTATGGAAAGCTGTCTTTGGGGTGTCATATTATCTAACTCTGAGCTAATAATAGCCTGATCTGAGGTCTATTTTGGAGAAATAACTGACACCCTGAAGTTGGTCAAACAAGTCATCTATCCTGGGAAGAAGATACTTATTCTGGATCGTAACTTTGTTGAACTGATGGTAATTGATACACATTCTGAGAGAACCATCTTTCTTGGGCTAAAATAAGACTGGTGTACCCCTTGGGGATACACTGGGCCTGATGAATCCCTTATCTAAGAGATCCTTCAAGTAATCTTTCAGTTCCTTCAGTTCTACTGGTGCCATTCTGTATGGTGGAACAGAAATAGGCTGAGTATCTGGGAGAAGGTCTATGTTAAAGTCTATTTCCCTTTCGGGAGGAATACCGGGAAGATCTTTGGGAATCACGTTTGAATATTAATTAACCACTGAGACTGGTTCAAAACTAGGAGATTTGGAACTGGAATCTTTAATATGCATGAGATGATACACGCACCCATTAGAAATCATTTTCCTACCCAAAGGTAGGAAACAAGATGACCCCTAAAATATGAAGTACTACCCTTTCATTCTTGGATGGGCTTATTCGGGAAATAAAACTGAACTATTTTATTTCTACAGTCGACTGTGGTATAGCAGGACTGAAGCGAATCTATACCGAGAATGACATCAAAATCAGTCTTCTCTAACTTGACTAAATCTACTGACATTGATTTCTAAAATATCATAACTGGGCAGTACCTGTATACCCGCCAAGCTATGATGGTTTTGCCATTGGGGTAGAGACTGAAAAGGGCTCTGCTAAAATTTTGGGACTGATTGCAAAATCGCCTGCTGTATAAGGGGTAAAAAAAAAGACAAGGATACACCTGGGTCTAGCAAAGCATAAACATGAACATGGAAAATCTGTAACGTACCAGTAACAATATCAGGAGAATTTTCTTGATCCTGTTGAGTCTGGAGAGAATAAATTCTATTTGGGCGTTGCTCACTAGTAGCACTGGAAGTGGCACCCTGCTGGTTCGGGCGATCAGACTGAGTTGTGGAATAATTTTGCTAACCCTGATAACTGGAATGAGGAAAATATCTAACTCTTTTGCCTGTATTACCACAACCAAAATAAACATCACTACCGTCTCTGCAAACACCCAGGTGGTTCTTACCATAAGTTTGACAAAGAGGATTAATTCGGGCATTGCTGACACTGCCTTGAGATTTAGAGCTGGGTGCTCTATCTCTAAACTTAGGAGCTGGAGCACTGGCTGAAGAGTGAACTAGAGTTGATGACTTAGGACAAAACTAGGAACGATTTCCTCTCTCTGATTTGGGTTGAGCAAAACTAAAACTGCCTGATCTTGCTCTCTTATTCTTCCTCTCCTAAGCCATAACCTTTTGCTCCTATATTTGCTGAGCATGGGTCATGAGCCTGGCTAAATTCATATCATTGTTCAGCATCGCAGATCTACACTTATTTACCCCACTATCATTCACTCCTGACATGAATTTACTCATCTTAGCCCTATTATCTGCAACTACATGAGGGGCATATTTGGCTAGCTGAGTAAATCTGAGAGAATACTCCCTAACCATAATATTTACCTGCCTACGATTGATAAACTCAAGAACTTTGGCCTACCTCAGCTCTTGGGGAAAGATTCTGTCTAAGAAAGCCATGACAAATTCCTTCCACTCTATAGGACCTGCATCCCCTAACCTTTCAGACTTTTAATGTTTCTACCAAGTATGAGCAACATCCTGTAATTGGTATGTGGCTAACTCGGTGCTCTGAACAGAAGTGAATCCCAGGATGTCAATGACCTTATGGACTTGGTCAATGAACTCCTGAGGGTCATCATCAGACTTAGACCCGAAGAAAGATGGAGGGTTCATTCGGGTGAAGTCCTAAATTCTAGCTGCTGCGGAATTGGCCACTGGATTGGCTGGAATAATTGGTGGCCGTTCATTTTAGGCATCCATGGACTGAGCAAGTATGGTGAATACAGCTCTAAACTCCGCATGAGAAACATTCTCGCCCAAAGGGTCTTCGGGCTGAGGAGCTGGCTGGGTTCTTCTCTTTGAAGGCATATTTTGAAATAAGAGAAGAACGGATTAGACTGAGAGTTTAACTTGAGATTATGCTCACTAGCACGACATGAATACTGAAAGAAGGGAAACTATTCCTAAAACATCTCATAGCGTCCTATGTGGCACACAACACTCCCATGCACATGACTCTACTAGATGCAGCTTTCAGACTTCCTAGGACTTTATTGAACCTTAGGCTCTGATACCAAGTTTTTAATACCCTAATTTTTTGAACCAAAATGCTACACGGTGCTCATGACCCCAAGGGACCACAAGCTAATCCATGACTGGTATTTGTACCTTTACACTGCATAACATACATGTAATATGTGGAAAACATAAACAATAGACCATAAGGTTCAACTAAAATAATTATAACATCCATATGGGTGAAAAATACCCAAGAGAACTGAAGTTTGAATCAAAACTGAACTAAATTTGAATTGTATCTGAAAGCCTCGAAGTACTGACTGAATAAGGATTTGAAGGAACATGTCTCCAAATAACTCCGTAAACTGAAAAGTAACTAAAATAATAAATAAGTTGAATCATATCGTCCTCGAATGAAGAGGACTCACTGCAGCTCTATATACTAGAATATGAATTCTACTGCTGGTCTGGAACTCGTGTCTCTGAACCTATGGTGTAACATAAAAAGAAAGCACCATAGCTCAAATGGGTCAGTACAACTGGAGTACTGAGCATATGAGTGAAGTAGGCTAAATGAAAATGGTTTACATGCATGAGCAATGCTAACTAACCAGCTAATATGAACGTGAGAGTGCAAATATACATACATAATAACTTAAAACGTAAATACATAATAGTGTATTTGTAGGCTAATACATGATTTACTAATTTCTTACATGATTGAAACTATGGTTCTGCCAATATAGGTGACTGTGTCTGATAGTCCTGGGTCTGATGGAACGATCTGTGTTCCGTACTATAACTGAATTTGACTGTATCTGGCAGTCCTGGCATACTGATATCTAAAGAACTATCTGAGTTTTTTTACTGAGACTGAACCTAAAACTGTGGGAGGTATTTTTTTAACCGACATGCCCAAATAATGCATATAGCTAAGTTAGGGTCCAATCTCTGCCCCAACTGGAGGGGTGTTAATCCCGCACCATTGGAAAGGATAGTTGTGAGTGGCCCTCATCTGGCAGGTACTCAAATAAGAATGGTGGGAACCCTAAATTGATAGGTTAAACTACCCCATCAACCCTAGTCTAACAGGTTAAGATAGCTCAACCTAGTTATCTTCGTAGTTCTGGAACACAAGGATGACTGCTAAGAATCACACCCTAAACTGGCAGGTGAGTTCCCATCCTTGGGTTTACTCGGTGCTAACTTCTACTCCCACATGAAGAAACTAAACATGATTTAACTAAATGTACATGGGCTGAGTAACTGACTTTCGCTGACTGATGGAATAGCACTACTATCTTCAATTTTTGCTGAGATCATAAGAATTTAGAAGTTTCCTAAGTCACATGACTAACTTATTTCTATAGATGATAGCTTGACTGAGACTATAGGGATAACATGACTTGGAAATTAGCACACAACTATATATTTTGTGTACAAATACCTCCAGGACTCGATGGAAGAAAACTGACACACATGACATGACTTGATCACAAGATTGAAGTTCACAATTCATAATATCATAAGTAAGGGATGATGTACCACATATAGTTTTCAACATCTTGTGCATGGTAGGGAGTGCATGGGATATATATCATGTACCTACTGTATAACTTCATTATCATAAATGCTTCATACCACAATAATAGCAACAGAACAATGACATGGAATTCATATAGAATTATATAACTAACATGGACTTGTCATGTAGATAATATGGTACCATGTAAAAATGAAATTTCTAGAATTCTATGAATTTTATCAAACACCTTGCATGCATTCTTTAAGGCATAGGTGTGTTCATAAATTTCACCATATTAAACTACCTAATTTTTTGTGCACGAATAAGACTGGTTCACCCCATGGGGATACACTAGGCCTGATGAATCCCTTATCTAAGAGATCCTTCAACTGATCTTTTAGTTTCTTGAGTTCTGCTGGTGCCATTCTGTATGGTGGAATAGAAATAGGCTGAGTATCTGGGAGAAGGTCTATGTCGAAGTCCATTTCCCTTTTGGGAGGAATACCTGGAAGATCTTTGGAAAACACGTCTGAATATTCATTAACCACTGGGATAGATTCAAAACTAGTATATTCGAAATTGGAATCTTTAATATGCATGAGATGATACACGCACCCCTAAGAAATTATTTTCCTTGCCCGAAGGTAGGAAACAAGATGACCCCTGAAAGATGAAGTACTGCCCTTCCAATCTAGGACGGGCTCATTCGGGAACTAAAACTGAACTATCATATTTCTGTAGTTGACTATCGCATAGCAGGAATGAAGCCCATCCATTATAAGAATGACATCAAAATGAGTCATCTCTAACTCAACTAAATCTACTGATGTGGATTTCTTAATTATCATAACTAGGCAGTTCCTGTATACCCGCCGAGCTATGATAGTTTTACCCACTGGGGTAGAGACTGAAAAGGGCTCTGCTAAAATTTTGGGACTAATTCTAAAATCGCCTGCTGTGTAAGGGGTAATAAAAGACAAGGATGTACCTGGGTCTAGCAAAGCATAAAAATGAACATGGAAAATCTGTAACGTACCAGGAACGACATCAGGAGAATTCTCCTAATCCTGTCGAGTTTGGAGAGCATAGAGTCTGTTTGGGCGTTGCCCACTAGTAGCACAGGAAGTGGCACCATGCTAGTTCGGGCGGACGGACTGAGATGTGGAATGATTTTGATGACCGTAATAACTGGACTGAGGACAATCTCTAACACTGTGGCCTAGCTTACCACAACTGAAACAAACATCACTACCAGCTCTGCAAACACCCTAGTAGTTCTTACCAAAAGTTTGACATAGGGAATTAGTTCGGGCATTGCTGACACTGCCCTGAGATTTAGAGTTGGGTGCTCTATCTATAAACTTAGGAGCTGGAGCACTGGCTGAATACCGAACTGGAGCTGATGACTTGGTACAAAACTGTGAATGATTTCCTCCCTCTGATTTGGGCTGAGCAAAACTGAAACTGCCTGATCTTGGTCTCTTATTCTACCTCTCCCTAGCCCTAACCTTTTTCTCCTCTATTTTTTGAGCATGGGTCATGAGCCAGGCTAAAGTTATATCACTGTTCAGCATCGCAAATCTACACTCATTTACCCCGCTATTATTCACTCCTGACACGAACTTGCTCATCTTAGCCCTTTTATCTACAACCACATGAGGGGCATATCTGGCTAGCTTAGTAAATCTGAGAGAATACTCCCTAACTTTCCTATTTCCCCGCCTGAGGTTGATAAACTTAAGAACTTTGGCCTTCCTCAGCTCTTGGGGAAAGAATCTGCCTAAGAAATCCATGACAAATTCCTCCCTCTCTATAGGACCTGCATCCTCTAACCTCTCTGACTTCCACTATTTGTACATAGTGTGAGCAACATCCTATAACTAGTATGTGGCTAACTCGGTGCTCTGAACAGAAGTAACTCCTATGATATGAATGACCTTCTGGACTTAGTCCATGAACTCCTGCGGGTCATCATCCGACTTAGACCTGAAGAAAAATGGAGGGTTTATTCGGGTGAAGTCCCAAATTCTAGTTGCTGTGGAATTGGCCCCTGGATTGGTCGGAATAACTGGTGTCCGTTCATTCTAGGCATCCATAGACTGAGCAAGTGTAGTGAATGCGGCTCTAAACTCCGCATGAGAAACATGCTCACCCAAAGGGTCTTCGGGCTGAGGAACTAGCTGGTTTCTTCTCTTTGGAGGCATATTCTGAAATAAGAGATGAGTGGATTAGACTGGGAGTTTAGCTTAAGATTATGCTCACTAGCACGACATGAATACTGAAATAAGAGAAACTATTCCTAAAACATCTCATAGCCTCCTATACATAAATCTGGCACGCACATACCCATTCACAAGACTCTACTAGATGCGGATCTTTTAACAGTCATCTCTACTCTGAGAAGAATTATCCTACTCGTGATCTTGAGTTAGCATCCGTAGTATTTGACTTAAAGATTTGGAGGCATTATCTAAACAAAGCTCATGTAGATGTCTTAACATATCATAAGAGTCTCCAGTATGTCTTTTCTCAGAGAGATCTCAATCTTCATCAGAAAAGGTGGTTAGAGCTTTTGAAGGATTATGACATGAGTGTCCTTTATCATCTGGGCAAGACAAATGTTATGGCCGACGCTCTCAGATAACTTAAGGAAGTAAATTCTTACAGAGGTGCATGGTGCGCGATACTCTATTCATCCAGGGGCTAGTAAGATGTACTATGACTTGTGGGAAATCTATTGGTGGAGTGGGATGAAAAGAGATATTGCAGGGTTTATGGCTAAGTTCTCTACATGTCAGCAGGTTAAGATAGAGCATCAGAAACCTAAAGGGTCCATGCAGGAGTTCACCATTCCTACTTGGAAATGGGAAGAAATGAACATGGATTTCATTATAGGTTTGCCCCGAACTCATCTTCAGCATGATTTAGTTTGGGTTATTATAGACATAATGACCAAGTCAGCTTATTTCCTTCCAATTCATACCTCTTATTCAGCCAAGGATTAAGCTAAACTCTATATCAGGGAGTTGGTCAAATTACACGGTGTTCCATTATCTATCATCTCAGACAGAGGTACACAGTTTACCTCTCACTTTTGGAAGGCATTCCAAAAGGGTCTTGGTACCCAAGTCCATCTCAGTATAGCATTTCATCCTCATACAAATGGCCAAGCAAAGAGGACCATTCAGACTATTAAAGATATGCTAAGGGCGTGTGCAATTGATTACAAGGGAAGTTGGGGCGACCACTTTCCCTTGATTGAGTTGGCATACAACAATAGCTATCATTCCAGTATTCAGATGGCTCCATTCAAAGCTCTCTATAGTAGGAGGTATAGATTGCCAGTTGGTTGGTTCAAAGTTAGTGAGGCCTCAGTCATCGGTCCTATCTTGATATTCGATACCTTAGAGAAAGTTCAATTGATCAGAGAGACACTTCAGGCTGCTCAGAGCAGACAAAATCCTTATGGAGATGTTCGTAGAAAGAATCTCAAGCTCGAGGTCAATGACTATGTCTATCTCAAGATCTCTTCCATGAATGGAATGAAGAGGTTCAGCAAGAAAGGGAAACTCAGTCCCACTATGTTGGTCTATTCAAGATTCTTGGTCGCTTTGGTAAGGTTTCTATGAGCTCAAGATGCCTTTAGATCTAGCCTCAGTTCATCTGGTCTTCCATGTCTTCTTGATCAAGAAGTACATAGGTCACCCAGAAGTTGTAGTCCCTATTCAGAACATTGATGTTCAGGACAGCCTCTCTTATGAAGAGATTCCAGTCAAAATTTTAGACTATCAGATTCGTAGGCTAAGGAACAAAGAAGTCCCTCTAGTCAAAGTTTTTTGGCAAAATCAGTACATTGAGGGAGCTACTTGGGAAGCAGAAGCATACATGCGTACCTAGTACCCTCACCTTTTCTCCGCCAACCCAGATCAATCTCAAGGTAACAGTCCTCCTTAAGCATATTCAGTTTTACGTTCAACATTCAATACAACTTGATATTTTGTTTCATGTTCATGTTCCATCAAAAATTTGGTATCAAGTACTATTGCATATTCAGTCATGCATATATGTATCAGTCCAGTAAATAATCACGCATCAGATATGCATTCTTATTGCGAGAGCCTCAGTCATGCATTCATGAATTAGTTACACATGCATCAGATATGCATGTTTAGTATAACGCATTCAGTTTGTCAGTCATAAGATCATGTTCCAGCTACTCATGTTCGGATTATTGTTGCCCCTCTCAGCTAGTTCCATTTGAGTATGAATGTTCTCAAGGGGGAGATATTGTAATACCCATGCCTTTTTCCTAGCTAGAAATCATCTCAAGGATGCTAGAACTTACTTTGAAATGCAATCCTATATTTGTACACATGGTATTTTTTAAGATTTTCACTTTCTATCATGTGGAAAATCGAGTTAGCTTTCCAACGGTACTAATTTTGTCCAAATCCGACATCAGACGAGGAAGCTATGGACGTTTTACTTGGAACTATTAAAAACGCCCAGGTATGATAGACATGTTGATGGACCGCCACACAAGTGAAGAAACGCCACTTTGACCGTTGCAGCTAAGGGAGTTGAGCCACGTACTGGATAAGGACTGACGAATGAGTTGATGGACTATCAAAGTTGTGACGGACCATCATCCAGGCCGTCAACTCTTAACCAGTGAACCCCATTTCTCATCCACGTCTGATGGGCTAAGTGACAGACTGTCAAGTGTCTGATGGACCGTCAGTCAGACCATCACACACCATGTTCATTTTATTTCTAGGTCATTTTAACAGGGGTATTTTGGTCACTTATCACTTGCCTATATATATCCAGATAAGTTTGAATTCGGCCATTATGCTTATTATTATTTCACAAACAAAAAACTAGGGTTTTTCTCTAAATTTAATCTCCAAGAACAAGACCCAATCTTCTTCAAGAATCAAAGAATTTTAAATCCTTCAAGTTCAAAAACATCAAGAACCTTGAGTCAGGTATGTGTAGTGTTCATCTATGGACCCCTTTCATTCATAGAGTTTAAGAGCCATGCTTTTAAATGAGAAACTTTGATTTCCTTGTTGTTATGTGATGTTTATCATGTTAATGATCATTATTTAAGCTTCAAGATATTAATTTAAGTTCACTTCCATGATTTATGCATGCTTGTAGTTAAAACCCATGAATTTGGGTGGTTCAAGATGATTAAAATTGTTGAGAAAACCTATGCCCCAAAGTGTGCATGCAAGGTGTTTTTTAAAATTCCTAGAATGCTAAAAATTATGTTCCCATGACCCCATAGTATTTAAATGACAAGCTATGTCAACTCTTAAGATGATTCCACATGAACTTCCATGCTATTGATATGTGTTGCTATTATGATTATGCAATGAACATGATATTAAGGTTGTCCAAGTACTTCCATGTGACATGAAATCCTTTTCATGCAATACATTGTTGATAACCATGCTTAGTATGAAATCCCTTATGTATGATATTATGAATTCTGAACTCAAATCTTGTGATCAAGTCATGTTATGTGTGTCAGTTTTCTTCCATCTAGTCCTGGGGGTATTCGTACCTGAAAAGTATAGTTGTGTGCCTAGAGCCAAGTCACGTTATCCTGATAATCTCAATCAGGCCATGATCTATAGAACTCAATCAGTCATGTGACACAGTAAACCTCTAAAATCTCATGATCTCAGCAAAAATCTCAGATAGTAGTGTTATTTTGTCAGTCAATGGAAATCAGTTATTTAGTCTATGTATAGTTAGACAAATCATGTTTAATCTTTTTAGATGGGAGTAGAAGTTAGCACCGAGTGAACCCAAGAATGGAAACTCACCTACCAATTAGGGTGTGATTCTTAGAAGTCGTTGTTGTGTTCTAGAACTACGTAGCCAGCGTAGGTTGAGACATCTTAATATTTCACTTCATTATCATAAATGCTTCATACCACAACAATAACGACAAAACAATGACATGGAATTGATATTGAATTATATCATTAACGTGGACTTGTCATGTAGATAATATGGGACCATGTAAACATGAAATTTCTAGCATTCTAAGCATTTTATCAAACACCTTGCATGCATTCTTTAAGGCATAGGTGTGTTCATGTATTTCACCATGTTAAACTACCCAAATTCATAGGTTCTAACTACATGATCATAACCTTCATGAAAGTTCATCAAATTACTACTCTATAGCACAAACAACAACCACCAACATAAATACAATTATATCACCACAAAACATTTATGATTTGGTATTTAAAGATTGATTCTTGAACTCCATGGATGAAAGAAAGCCGTGGATGAACACAACGCATACCTTACTCAAGGTTATTGATGTTTTTAAACATGAAGGATTTGAAATTATTTGATTCTTGAAGAAGATTGGGTCTTGTTCTTGGAGATTAATTTTAGAGAGAAACCCTAGTTTTTTTATTGTGAAATAATAATGAGTATAATGGATGAATTCGAACTTATCTGGGTATATGTAGTCGAGTGATAAGTGACCAAAATACCCTTATTAAAACAACCTGGAAATAAAATGAACGTGGCATGTGAAGGTCCAGCTGACAGTCCGTCAGACACTTGACGGTCCATCACTTAGCCCATTAGAGGTGGACCAAAAATATGGTTCACTGGATAAGAGTTGACGGCCTAGATGACAGTCAGTCACAACTTTGAAAGTCTTTCAACTCATCCGTCGGTCCTTATCCAGTACGTGGCTCAAATTCCCTAGCTGTTATGGTCAAAGTGGTGGTCCATCACTTATGTGGCGGTCCATCAACTTGGCCATCAGACCTGGGCATTTTCGATAGTTCCAAGTAAAATGTCCATAACTTCCTCGTCTGATGTCGTATTTGGATAAAATTGGTACCATTGGAAAGCTAACTCAATTTCCCACATGATAAAAAGTAAAAATATCAAAAATACCATGTGTACAAAGATAGGTTTTCATTTCAAAGTAAGTCCTAGCATCCTTGAGATGAATTCTAGCTAGGAAAAAAGCACGGTTATTACAATATCTCCTCTTGAGAGAATTCATCCTCTAATGAAATTGACTGAGAGGGGAAATAATAATCTAAACATGAGTAGCTAGAACATGATCTTATGACTGATAAACCGAATGCATTATACTGAACATGCATATCTGATGCACGTGTAACTAATTCATGAATGCATGACTGAGGTTCTCGCAATGAGAATGCATATCTGATGCATGATTATTTATTGGACTGATACATGTATGCATGAATGAATATGCAATGGTACTTGATACCAAATTTATGATGGAACATGAACATGAAATGAAATATCAAGTTCTATTGAATTCTGAACGTGAAACTGAATAAGCTTAAAGAGGACTATTACCTTGATCTTAATCTGGGTTGGTGGATAAAAGGTGAGGGAACTTGGTACGTATGTCTGCTTATGCTTCCTAAGTATCTCCCTCATTGGACTAATTTTTCCAAAGAACTTTGACTAGAGGGTCTTCTTTGTTCCTCAGCCTATGAATCTGATAGTCTAAAATTTCGACTAGAATATCTTCATAAGAGAGGCTGTCCTGAACATCAATGTTCTGAATAGGGACTACAACTGCTGGGTCACCTATGTACTTCTTGAGCAAGGAGACATGGAAGACCGAATGAAATGAGGCTATATTTGAAGGCAATTCAAGCTCATAAGACCGGATGAAATGAGGCTATATTTGAAGGCAATTCAAGCTCATAAGATACCTTGCTGAAGCAACTGAGAATCCTGAAGGGACCGACATAGCGGGAACTGTGTTTCCCTTTCTTGCCGAACCTCTTCACTGCCTTTATGGGAGAGATTTGCAGATAGACATAGTCATTGACCATGAACTTGAGATCCTTTCTTTGAACATCTACATAAGACTTCTGTCGGCTTTAAGCAGCTCGAAGTCTCTCTCTGATCAACTAAACTTTCTCTAAGGCGTCAAATACCAAATCAGGACCGATGACTGAGGCCTTACTAACTTTGAAACAACCAACTCGAGATCTACACCTCCTACCATAGAGAGCTTCGAATGGAGCCATCTGAATACTTGAATGATTGCTATTTTTGTATGCAAACTCAATCAAGGGCAAGTGGTCATCCCAACTTCCCTTGAAATCAATTGCACACTCCCTAAGCATATCTTCAAGAGTCTGAATAGTCCTCTCTACTTGACTATCTGTCTAAGGATGAAAGGTGGTACTGAGATGAACTTAGGTACCAAGACCCTTTTGGAACCCTTTCCAAAAATAAGAGGTGAACTGTGTACCTCTATCTGAGATGGTAGATAATGAAACACCATATAATCTGACCAACTCCCTGATATAGAGTTTGGCGTAATCCTCAGCTAAATAAGAGTTACGAACTTGAAGGAAAGGAGTTAACTTGGTGATTCTATCTACAATGACCCAAATCGAATCATACTAATGACGAGTTCGAGGCAAACCCATCACGAAATCCATGTTCACTTCTTCCCACTTCCAAGTAGGAATGGTGAACTCCTGCATAGACCCACTAGGTTTTTGATGCTCTATCTTAACCTACTGACATGTAGAACACTTAGCCTTAAACTCTGCAACATCTCTTTTCATCCTACTCCACCAATTAATCTCCCACAAGTTGCGGTACACCTTAGTGGCCCCTGGATGAATAAAGTATCACGCACTATGCGCATCTACAAGAATTCGCAGCCTCCAATCATCTACACTTGGAATAAACAGACGACCCTGACAACAAAGAACACCATCTCCCCCTTGGGAGAAAGCCTCTACTTTCTGATTCTGAACTAACTCTTTTAACTTGACAAGGCTGGGATCCCTGTCTTGCTTTTCTTTCACCTCAGAAACTAGAGATGACTCTGAACTACTCTGAACACATACACTACCCTCTGAAGAGTCAACTAAGCGAACAACTAGTCTGGCAATTTGATGGATTTCCTGGGCTATCTTTTTCTTGCTATCCTCAAAATGAGAAACACTACCCATAGAGAGTCTACTGAGAGCATCGGCCATGACCTTAGCCTTGTCAGGTTATAAAGGGCACTCATGTCATAATCCTTCAAGAGCTCTAACCACCTTCTCTGACGAAGATTGAGATCTTTCTGTGAAAAGACATACTGGAGACTCTTATGATCTATGAAGAGATCTACATGAACTCCGTATAAATAATGCCTCCAAATCGTTAAGGAAAATACTACGGCTGCTAAATCAAGATCATGAGTAGGATAATTCTTATCATGGGGCTTTAACTATCTGGAGGTGTAGGTTATGAATTTACCATGCTGTATGAGGAAATATCCTAAACCCACTCTGGATGCATCACAATAGACTACAAATCCATCTGAAACATCTAGAAGATCTAGAATTGGAGCTTAGGTGAGTCGAGTTTTCAACTCCTGAAAACTCTTCTCACATGAATTTGACCACTGAACCTTAACCTTCTTCTGAGTCAATCTAGACATAGGAGATGCAATAGAAGAAAATCCCTTGACAAACCGTCTATAATAGCCAGCCAAATTCAAGAAACTCCTGATATCTGATGGAGACATAGGGCGAGGCCAGTTTCTTACCGCTTAAAGTTTCTGAGGATCTACTCTAATGCCATCACCATAAATAATATGACCAAGGAATGCTACTGATCTTAGCCAAAATTTGCACTTACTGAACTTGGAGAACAACTGATGGTCTTTGACAGCCTAAAGAACAACCCTGAGATGGTCTAAATGATCACGCTCCGAGCGAGAATAGAGTAGAATATCATCTATGAAAACTATGATGAACATGTCAAAGTAATGCTTGAGCACCCGATTCATCAAGTCCATGAAGGCTGCAGGGGCATTGGTAAGACCAAAGGACATGTCACATGGAAGTACTTGCACAACCTTAATATCATGTTCATTACATAATCATACTAGCAACACATATCAATTGCATGGAAATTCATGTGGAATTATCTTAAGAGTTGACATTGCTTGTCATTTAAATACTATGGGGTCATGAGAACATGATTTTTTGCATTCTAGTGATTTTACCAAACACCTTGCATGTACACTTTGGGGAATAGGTTTTCTCAATAATTTTTATCATCTTGAACCACACAAATTTATGGGTTTTAACTACAAGCATGCAGACATCATGGAAGTCAACTTAAATTAATACCTTGAAGCTTAAACAATGATCATTAACATGAACAACGTCACATAACAACAAGGAAATCAAAGTGTCTCATTTAAAAGTATGGTTCTTGAACTCTATGGATGAAAGGGATCCATATATAAACACTATGCATACCTGACTCAAGATTCTTGATGTTTTTAAACTTAAAGGACTTCAAATCCTTTGATTCTTAAAGAAGATTGGGTATTGTTCTTTGAGATTAAATTTAGATAAAAACCCTAGTTTTTTATTTGATGAATAATAATGAGCAAAATGACTGAATTTGGACTCATCTGGGTATATAGGCAAGTGGTAAGTGACAAAAATATCCCTATTAAAATGACCTAGAAATAAACTGAACATGGCGTGTGAGGGTCCTACTGATAATCCATCAGACACTTAACGGTCCGTCACTTAGCCCGTCAGACATAGACCAGAAATGGGGTTTACTGGATAAGAGTGGACGGCCTAGATGATGGTCGATCACAACTTTGACGGTTCATTAACTCATTAGTCAGTCCTTATCCAGTACGTGGCTTAACTACCTCGGTAGTGATGGTAAAAGTGGCGGTCCGTCAACTTGGCCATCATACCTGGGTGTTTTCAACAGTTCTAAGTAAAACGTCTATAACTTCCTCGTCTGATGTCCGATTTGGACAAAATTGATACCATTGGAAAGCTAACTCAATTTCACACATGATAGGAAGTGAAAATATCAAAAATACCATGTGTAAAAAGATAAGATTAAATTTCAAAGTAATTCTTAGCATCATTGAGATGATTTGTAGCTAAGAAAAAGGCACGGGTATTACAATATCTCCCCCTTGAGTACATTCATCCTCAAATGGAATTGACTGAGAGGGGAAACAATAATCTAAACATAAATAGCTGGAACATGATCTTATGACTGGAAAACCAAATGCATTATACTAAACATGCATATCTGATGCACGTGTAACTGATTCATGAATGCATGACTGAGGTTCTCGCAATGAGAATGCATATCTGACGCATAATTATTTACCGGACTGATACATGTATGCATGACTAAATATGCAATGGTACTTGATACCAAATTTGTGATGGAATATGAACATGAAATGAAATATCAAGTTGTATTGAATGCTGAACGTGAAACTGAATAAGCTTAAGGAGGACTGTTACCTTGAGCTTGATCTGGGTTGGCTAAGAAAAGGTGAGGGTACTTGGTACGCATGTCTACTTTTGCTTCCCAAGTAGCTCCCTCAACGGATTGATTTTGCCAAAGAACTTTGACTAGAGAGACTTCTTTGTTCCTCAGCCTATGAATCTGATTGTTTAAAATTTCGACTGGAATCTCTTCATAAGAGAGGCTGTCCTGAACATCAATGTTTTGAGTAGGGACTACAACTGCTGGATCACCTATGTATTTCTTGAGCAAGGAGACATGGAATACTAGATGAACTAAGGATAGATCTGAAGGCAATTCAAGCCCATAAGCTACCTTCGAAGCAACTGAGAATCTTGAAGGGACCGACATAGCAGGGACTGAGTTTCCTTTTCTTGTCGAACCTCTTCACTCCCTTCATGGGAGAGATTTTGAGTTAGACATAGTCATTGACCTCGAACTCGAGATCCTTTCTTCTAACATCTACATAAGACTTCTGTCAGCTCTGAGCAGTCCTAAGTCTCTCTCTGATCAACTAAACTTTCTCTAAGGCATCGAATACCAAGTCAGGACCAATGACTGAGGCTTCACTAACTTTAAACCAACCGAATAGAGATCTACACCTCCTACCATAGAGAGATTTGAATTGAGCCATCTGAATACTGGAAGGATAGCTATTGTTGTATACAAACTCAATTAGAGGCAAGTGGTCATCCCAACTTCCCTTGAAATCAACTGCACACGCCCTTAGCATATCTTCCAGAGTCTAAATGCTCCTCTCCACTTGACCATCTGTCTTAAGTAGGATAATTTTTTTCATGGGGATTTAGTTTTCTAGAGACGTAGGCTATGACCTTACCATGCTGCATGAGGACACAACCTAAACCCACTCTGGATGCATCACAATAGACTACAAAACTGTCTGAACCATCTGGAAGAGTTAGAACTGAGGATGAGGTGAGTCGAGTCTTAAACTATTGAAAACTCTTCTCTCAAGAATCTAACCATTGAAACTTAACCTTTTTCTGAGTCAATCTGGATATAGGAGATGCAATAGAACAAAATCCCTTGACAAAGCATTTGTAATAACTAGCCAAACCCAAGAAACTCCTGATATCTGATAGATTGACTGGGCGAGGCCAGTTTCTTACGGCTTTGGTCTTCTGAGGATCTACTATAATGCCATCACCGGAAATAATATGGCTAAGGAATGCTACTGATCTTAGCCAAAATTTGCACTTACTAAACTTGGCGAACAACTGTTGATCTCTGAGAGTCTGAAGAACAATTCTAAGATGATTTAAAAGATCACGCTCTGTGTGAGAATAGACTAGAATATCATCTAGGAAGACTATAACAAACATGTCCAAGTACTGCTTAAACATCTAGTTCATCAAGTCCATGAAAGTTGCAGGGGCATTGGTAAGACCAAGGACATAACTAGAAATTCAAAGTGACCATACCGAGTATGGAAAGCTATCTTCAGGGTGTCACATTCTCTAACTCTAAGCTGATGATAGCCTGATCTCAGGTCTATCTTGAAGAAATAACTAGCACCCTGAAGTTGGTCAAACAAGTCATCTATCCTGGGAAGAGGATACTTATTCTTAACCGTAACTTTGTTGAGCTAACGGTATCGATACATATCCTGAGAGAACAGTCTTTCTTGGGCACGAATAAGATTGGTGTACCCCATGGGGATACACTGGGCCTGATGAATCCCTTATCTAAGAGATCCTTCAACTAATCTTTTAGTTCTTTGAGTTATGTTAGTGCCATTTTATATGGCAGAATAGAAATAGGCTGAGTATCTGGGAGAAGGTCTATGCCGAAGTCTATTTCCCTTTCGAGAGGAATGCCTGGTAGTTCTTTGAGAAACAAGTCCAAATATTCATTAACCACTGGGACTGATTCAAAACTAGGAGATTCAGAACTAGAATCTTTAATATGCACGAGATGATACACGCACCCCTTAGAAATCATTTTCCTTGACCGAAGGTAGGAAATAAGATGACCCCTGATAGATGAAGTACTACCCTTCTATTCTAGGGCGGGCTCATTCAGGAACAGAAACTGAACTATCCTGTTTCTACAGTTGACTGTGGCATAGCAGGAATGAAGCCAATCCATGACGAGAGTGACATCAAAACATTCATCTCTAACTCGACTAAATCTCTGTATTTCTAAAATATCATAATCGGGCAGTTCCTGTATACCCACTGAGCTATGATGGTTTTACCCACTGGGGTAGATATTGAAAAGGGCTCTGCTAAAATTTTATGACTGGTTCTAAAATCACCTACTGTGTAAGGGGTAACAAAAGACAAGGATGCACCTGGGTCTAGTAAAGCATAAACATGAACATGGAAAATCTATAACATACAAGTAACGACATCAGGAGAATTTTCCTAATCTTATCGAGTCTGGAGAGCATAGAGTCTATTGGGCATGGCCTACTAGTAGCACTGGAAGTGGCATTCTGCTAGTTCGAACGACTGGACTGAGCTATGGAATGATTTTACTGACCCTGATAACTGGACTCAAGACAATCTTTGACTTTGTGTCCTGGCATACCATAACCAAAACAAACATCACTACCGACTCTGCAAACACCTTGGTGGTTCTTACCACAAGTTTGACATAGGGGATTAGTTCGGGCATTACAGACACTACCCTGAGATTTAGAGCCGGGTGCTCTATCTCTGAACTTAGGAGTTGGGGCACTGGCTGAAAATTGAACTGGAGCGATGACTTAGGACAAAACTGGGAATGATTTCCTCCCTCTAATTTAGGCTGAGCAAAACTAAAACTGCTTGATCTTGCTCTCTTATTCTGCCTCTCCCTAGCCCTAACTTTTTGCTCCTCTATTTACTAAGCATGGGTCATGAGCCTAGCTAAAGTCATATCAATGTTCAACATTGCAGATCTACACTCATTTACCCCGCTATCATTCACTCCTAATACGAACTTACTTATCTTAGCCCTATTGTCTGCAACCACATGAGGGGCATATCTGCTAGCTGAGTAAATCTAAGAAAATACTCCTTAACCATCATATTTCCCTGATTAAGGTTGATAAACTCAAGAACTTTGGCCTCCCTCAGCTCTTAGGAAAAGAATCTATCTAAGAAAGCCATGACAAATTCCTCCCACTCTATAGGACCTGTATCCTCTAACCTCTCAGACTTTCACTGTTTGTACTAAGTGTGTATAGTATCTTGTAAATGGTATGCAGCTAAATCAGAGCTCTAAACAGAAGTAAATCCCATGATGTCAATGACCTTCTGGACTTGGTCAATGAACTCCTGAGGGTCTTCATCAGACTTAGACTAGAAAAAAGATGGAGGGTTTATTCGGGTGAAGTCCTGAATTCTAGCTGCTGTGGAATTGGCCACTGGATTGATCGGAATAACTGGTGGCCATTCATTTTGTGCAGCCACGGACTGATAAAGTGTGGTGAATGTAGCTCTAAACTCCGTATGAGAAACATGCTCACCCAAAGGGTCTTCGGGCTAAGGAACTAGCTAGTTTCTTCTCTTTGGAGGCATATTCTAAAATAAGAGAAGAACGGATTAGACTAAGAGTTTAACTTGAGATTATGCTCACTAGCACGACATGAATACTGAAAGAAGGGAAACTGTTCCTAAAATATCTCATAGCCTCCTATACATAAAAGTGGCGCGCAACACACCCATGCTCAAGACTCTACTAGATGCGGCTTTCAGACTTCCTAGGACTTTATTGAACCTTAAGCTCTGATACCAAGTTTTTAATACCCCGATTTTCTAAACCGGAATGCTACACGATGCTGGGACCCCGAGGGACCACAAGCTAACCCATGACTGATATCTGTAACTTTACGCTGCATAACATACATGTAATATATTGAAAACATAAACAATAGACCATAAGGTTCAACTAAAATAGTTATAACATCCATATGGGGTAAAAATACCAAAGATAACTAAAGTCTGAATCAAAATTGAACTAAATCTAAACTGTATCTGAAAGCCTCGAAGTACTAACTGAATAAGGAGTTGAAGGAACATGTCTCCAACTAACTCCATAAACTAAAAACTAACTGAAATAATAAATAAGTCAAATCATATCATCCTTGAATGAAGAGGACTCACTACAGCTCTGTATACTAGAATGCAAATGCTACTGCTGGTCTGGAACTCGTGTCTCTGAACCTATGGTGTAACATGAAAAGAAACAACCATAGCACAAATACGTTAGTACAACTGGAAATGTAAATACGTAGTGGATCTGTACGCTAATACATGATTTATTAATTTCGGGCATGACTGAAACTATGGTTCTGTCAACATGGGTGATTGTGTCTGACATTTCTGGGTCTGATGGAACTATTTGAGTTCAGTACTATAACTGAATTTGACTATATCTGAAAGTCCTGGTATACTAATATATGAAGAATTTTCTATGTTCTTTTACTGAGACTGAGCCTAAAACTATGGGAGGTAGTTGTTTAACCGACATGCCTTAATAATGGATATAGCTAAGTCAGGGTCCAATCCCTGCCCCGACAGGAGGGGTGTCAATAGCGCGCCACTGGTAAAGACTGTTGTGAGTGACCCTCATCTGGCAGGTACTCAAATAAGAACGGTGGGAACCCTAAACTGACAGGTTAAGTCACCTCATCAACCTTAGTTTGACTGGTTAAGATATCTCAACCTACGTTGGCTATGTAGTTCTGGAACAAAAGGATGACTGCTAAGAATCACACCCTAAACTGGCAGGTGAGTTCCCATCCTTAGGTTCACTCGGTGCTAACTTCTACTCCTATTTGAAGAGACTGAACATGATTTAACTGACTGTACATGGACTGATTAACTGACTTCCATTGACTGAAGGAATAACACTACTATCTAAGATTTTTGTTGATATTATGAGATTTTAGAGGTTTCTTGAGTGACATGACTGACTGAGTTCTATAGATCATGCCTTGACTAAGATTATTAGGATAACATGACTTGTCTCTAGGCACAAACTATATTTTCGGGTACGAATACCCCCAGGACTCGATGGAAGGAAACTGACACACATGACATGACTTGATCATAAGATTGGAGTTCACAATTCATAATATCATAAGTAGGGGATAATATACCACACATAATTTTCAACATCTTGTGCATGGTAGGGAGTGCATGGGATATATATCATGTACATATTGTAACACTTCATTATCATAAATGCTTCATACCACAACAATAGCAACAAAACAATGACATAGAATTCATATTGAATTATATAATTAACATGGACTTGTCATGTAGATAATATGGGACCATGTAAACATCAAATTTCTAGCATTCTAAGCATTTTATCAAATACCTTGCATACATTCTTTAAGGCATAGGTTCGTTCATGAATTTCACCATATTAAACTACCCAAATTCATAGGTTCTAACTACTTGATCATAACCTTCATGAAAGTTCATCAAATTACTACTCTATAGCACAAAAAAAAAACCACCAACATGAATACAATCATATCACCACAAAAAATTTATGATTTGGTATTTAAAGATTGATTCTTGAACTCCACGGATGAAAGGAATCCGTGGATGAACACTACGTATACCTGACTCAGGGTTCTTGATGTTTTTTAACTTGAAGGGTTTGAAATCCTTTGATTCTTGAAGAGGATTAGGTCTTGTTCTTAGGGATTAAATTCAGAGAGAAACCCTACTTTTTTCTTGTGGAATAATAATGAGCAAAATGGCTGAATTCAGACTCATCTAGGTATATACGCGAGTGGTAAGTGACCAAAATGGCTGAACGTGGCGTGTGATGGTCCGACTGATGGTCCATTAGAAACTTGACAGTCCGTCACTTAGTATGTCAGACGTGGGCCATAAATGGGATTCACTGGATAAGAGTTGATGGCCTAGATGACAGTCCATCACAACTTTGACGGTCCATCGACTCGTCCGTCAGTCCTTATCCATTACGTGGCTCAACTGCGTTGGTTGTGATGGTCAAAGTGGCAGTCCGTCACTTATGTGGTGGTCTCCGTCAACTTGGTCGTCATACTTAGGCGTTTCCGACAGTTCCAATTAAAACATCCATAACTTCCTCATATGATGTTGGATTTTGACAAAATTGGTACCATTGGAAAGCTAACTCAATTTCCCATGTGATAAAAAGTGAAAATATCAAAAATACCATGTGTACAAAGATAGGTTTTTATTTCAAAGTAAGCCTTAGCATCCTTGAGATAATTTCTAGCTAGGAAAAAGGCACGGGTATTACACTAACCAATCATTTACTATCAGGTAAAACTAAGAAAGTGAAGGTTATGGGATCGCAGAGCAAAGTGGAGTCTGACTCAGAAGAAGAGGAAAACTATGTAAATAATTAGGGGGGTTTCTGAGGCAATATCCAAGGAAATCAAGGTCAGGCTTATTATGACAAGGCTGGATATAAGAACCAGGAGCAAGGTAATTGGAGGAGATTTAATGATAGGAGCGGGTTATATGTCCCTCCTGGAAACCATCAGGCTACTACAACAAGTTCTAAAAAGATGTTCCTGGAGGACATGATGGCTAAATTATTAAAGGGAGTGGAGGCTACCAACTCAGGGGTGACTACTATGAAGACCGATTTGTCCTCTTTGAGTCAGTTGGTAAAATCGCACTCCACTTTGATAAAACAGCTAGAACAGTAAATAAGCCAACTCTCCACAGCACTGAACCAGAAAAAGAGTGGAATGTTACCTAGTGATATAGTTCAGAATCTTCGGAATGATGGCTCATATATGGAGATTACCACTAGAAGTGGTAAGATATTACATGGCCCCTCTATGGGCAAAGATGGAATTGAAGATATGACTGAAGCAGATGATGAACCCAAAGAAGAATGTCCAGTAGAGTCTGGGAAGATGGATGGTTCTGATGATGCTCCAGAATAAGGAAAAAGAAGGAAAAGAAAGTAGTGGTGAAAAATCTCCCAAGACCACCACCTCTCTTTCCTCAAAGATTGAAGAAGAATGTTGATAACATGAAATTTAGTAAATTCATGGAAATGTTAAAGTAGTTAACAATAAATGTGCCTTTGGTGGAGGTACTCAAGCAAATATCAGGGTATGCTAAATTTTTGAAGGACCTTATGACGAAGAAAAAAGTGGTGAGCTACAAACCAAAGGATAATCTCCACCATTGTAGTGCCATTTCTACATGATCCTTAGTGCAGAAGAAGGCCGTTCCTGGAGCATTCACTATTTCATGTACAATCGGGTCTCTCAATTTCGCTAAGGCCCTATGTGATCTGGGAGCGAGCATAAATCTGATTCCGCTAGCCATGTATAAAAATCTAGGTTTCGGGATCCTACCCCAACAAACATGCGGTTGGTGATGGTGGATAGGTCTGTAAAGCGACCAGTAGGAATATTACATAATGTATTGGTAAAGGTGTCCGACTTTATACTTCCTAGTGATTTTGTAGTCCAAGACTGTGAGGTGGATTTTGAAGTACCTATCATTTTGGGTAGACCATTCCTTGCTACTAGGAGAGTAGTAGTGGGCATGGAGCTGAATGAGTTGAAGTTCAGGTTTAATGACAAAGAAGCAAGATTCGAAATGCACTCATCCATGATACAGCAAAAGCAGATAAGTTTCTTCTCAATCGTTGATGTGTTTTATGAAGATAAGAAAGAGGTAGCATCATGGTGTCTTGACAAATTTTGAGTAGTTAAGATAACCTAGTAGTGTCGCGGCATTAAATCAGGCGCTATTAAGAGGCGACCCAAAATTTTTATGTTTAAATGTAAGTTTTTTCAATTTATTTAGATAGGAAGCATAATGAACAGAAGAGGTATACAGGGGTCTAGGTAAAAATTGATGAAGTCATCCAAGGGACCCTGACGACAGATGTGACGAGTTATAACAATTGTGATAAGCCGTCAAATATGTCATCAGAAAATCCAAAAGAAGGCAACACTCTGCCTAAGGTTGATGACATCTGCAATGACTTATTAGACATCTGATAAGCCGTCAGGTAATCTTAGGCCCAGATACTAAAAAATTCAACCCAACCTATAGTCAAACCTTTTCACCTTCCCTTGTATCTCCTTTTTTTTATTTAAGTTTTATTTCCTTCCATATTTAGTTTATTTACTTACTCTTTTCAAAATTAATTCCTAAGTAAAACAAGAAAAATATTCTTCCCAATGAAGTGTGGGTTTGAAATCAAGATCAAGAACTCTTCTTTCATCTAATACTTCCTCTCACTCGCGTAACCAAGTAAAGTGGCCTATCAGGTATGCTCATAACTCAACTCTCCTCTTCATTAAGTCAGTGATGCAACTGAGATAAATCTTAGTTTCAAAGGGATTTAGGTAAACTTAACTTGCCATTGTGTGAAAAATAGAATCTAGGGTGTAAAGTGCTGCATTGTGCATAAAAACCTAGGGCTTAGATCAAGAACACAACTCCATGTGATTCTAAGAAGAAAGTGGATTGATAATCAAGACTAAAACTAAGCCGGAGGTTGTATTCTGAGCTGATGACGTGTTTGATAATATATCACATTTGTGATGGCTTATCAGACTATGTCGTCACGAATTGAGAAAAATAAGCCTGTTCTATTTAAGGCTAACGACATGAATGATAAGTTATCATATTTGTGATGACTTATCAGAACATATTGTCACAACTTTGATCTAATACAATTGTGAACCTATTTTGAGGGTTATGGAACTATAATGACTGAACTTCTTAAGTTGGATGATCATGAGTGCTTTCTTTTGCTACAGGTCTTATAATGTCACCCAAAGGAAAAATACCCAAACCTACCAAGAAAGTGACAAAGAAGAGTGTACCTCAGAGACTCTTTGATGAGGAATCCAATTATGAGGAGGACGAGCCACTACTCAGGAAGCAAAGGAAAAAGAAAAGCCCGAAAAAGCCTTCGCCACCTCTATCATTTGAGGTGGAGGAGATCCTGAAGCAACAACACCACCTGATAGTACAACTTCTGAGCAGACGGCTTCTAAGCAGTGTGTGCCTGAGCATTCCAAGTCTGGGGAGCCTAAGTCAGAGCATGTTGAATTTGAGCAACCTGAATCTAAGGGACCATCATCTGAGTCCCCTTCTACTGAGCAACTGGATGATGAAGAATCTCTGATTTGGAGAACTCTGGTTTAATACAAGAACCCCGAGGTCCGAGATAGTGCTAGGTGGCAAATTCCCAAGGCACAGAAAATCTTCTATGATGGGCTTCTTAGAACTAAAATAAGGACCATTAAAAGGACAATATTTGAATAAAATAAGATCATCACTACTTAGTTAAGCATATATCCTGAAGTGGAGCAAAAATTTAGAGACTACAACTTGGGATGGACCGCGAAAGGAGGAAGATCATTTAGACCTACACTAATTTGGAAGTTCTATGCAGACTATTAGGTTCGATTGGAAAACATATGCAAAGAAGGGGAGAAATCAGCAAATCAACCCTTGTTCGATAAAGTTCCAGTACGGGGTGTGATGGTGGATCTCTCAAAAACAACAATCAGTAGATTTCTTCATGGCCCCAAATTTACTCCTTAGTCCACTTCACTTATATTCTATGCTCGGTTGAAGCATTGTGAAAATGAACGGTCTTGGTTAGCCACCCTCATTGCTGAAGGAAAACCTAAATAGCTGATGAACCCGAATGAAAGGATTTTCAAGGCCTCCCTGACTCAAGAGGCAAGGTTCTGATGGGGTGTAGTGCGTACCCATTTGATGCCTACTGAGGGATATAACATCCTTGGAGACGATAGAGAAATACTGGTCACAAGTCTTGTGGATAAACTCAACTTGAACTTTGAAGATATCATTGCTGAAGAGATAAAAATATAGGTCTCAAGGCCCGACATGGCATATCCTTTCCCTTGTCTAATTATGAGGTTTTGTAAGGCAGCCAATGTACCTAAGGTTACAGGGATAGACAATGAACTGCTTGCCAAAAATACCCATAACCTCATCCGATGTGATAAAAATCAGATGAGGCTGACACTTTACAGAAGAGCGGGGGTTGCAATAGATCCACCAATTACAGATACAAGCTTAGCACCTAATGTAAAGGTGCCAAATTCTAAAGCTGCACCACCGACATCCCCAGTACTAGAAGACTCAGTACCTAGAAATGAAATAAATCCTTTAGCTACTATGTTTATCACAAAGTTTGCCTTCAACTCAATGAATTTCAGGAGAGTGGAAAAACAAGCCAAGTGGTATGAGGCTCAGTTGCAACCTTTTGCCAAGCAATTTGTCTCTGCAGTAGACAAGGGATTAAGGTCGCACTTGAGCCCTTCCGAGCCTTGTCCGGTCAGATTGATGAGTTAGAAAACCATTTTAATACACGGTTAAGAGAAATTTCAGGCTCATACCTTGAACAATTTAGATCATCCCTGGACAAGGTAAAGGTGGATGTTGGAGTATTACAATAGTACCAACTTATGGTGTCAGCAAACCCAGCTGTTGATGAGTCAGAGGGTGAAATCCTATTGCTTGATCTCACGGGAGAACCTATGAAAAAAAAAAGAAAGGCGAGTAGAAAGATAAGGGTAAGAAAGAAAGGCCTGATAGTCATGAAGAAAGAAAACCGGAGAAGAGGGCGAGAAAGATGGCTAAAAAAAAGGAGACGAAGAATGCGAGAATCGAGTCCCTAGCTCATAATGAGAGTTACGAGTATCGTAAGAGAGTTGTAGTTTGAGAGTTATCACACACCATGCACTTATCCATAAAATTTGCCACATCCCATTTCATATTATTTCACCAATAAATCTCTTTAAGATCATGATACATTTTCATTGAACCAGGATGAATAGCATAACGTGATTCATGAGCTTCGGCCAGAATCATTCCTTGCAACCCATCAACATCAGCAACACATAATATACCTTGGTACCTCAAGATACCATCACCACCAATCTCGAAAGCCATTACTTTTTGCCTACCTACATCATTCTTAATTTGCATCAGAATAGGATCAAACACTTGTTTTTCCTTTACTTTAGCATCAAGAGATGACCTTACCACCTCTTGAACAATCACATCACCATTCTCAAAATCTAGGAGACGAACTCTAAGATTAGCCAAATGGTGAATATCTTTCACTAAATACCTCTTATCCTTATGCATATGAGATAAGCTTCCCATGGAAAACCTGCTAAGAGCATCAAACACCATGTTAGCTTTACCTAGATGATAATGAAGACTCATGTCATAGTCCTTCGCAAGCATTAGATCACAAGAATTTCACCTTCTTCTGAGTCGACTTAGTAAATGGGGCAGCAATAGAAAAGAAACTCTCCACAAACCGTCTATAATAATCGGCTAAACCCAAAAAGCTTCGAATGTCTGTAAGAGCCGTGAGTCTAGGATATTTTTTAACTACCATAACCTTCTATGGATCCGCTATGATCCCTTCACTAGAAACAACATGACCTAAATAAGTCACAACATTCAACCAAAACTCACACTTTAAAAAATTTGCATACAAATACTGGTCCTTTAGGGTTTGTAACACAAGGCGGAGGTGATCAACTTGATCTGCCTCGCGCTTAGAATACACCAAATATCATCAATAAAGACAATGACAAAAAAGTCCAAGAACTGATGGAAAACCTGATTCATAAGGTCCATAAATACTGTTGGGGCATTGGTTAAACCAAACGACATTACCAAAAACTCAAAATGACCATTCCGAGTTTGGAAGGTAGTCTTGGGGATATCCGCCTCCCTATTCTTCAATTGATGGTACCCAGATCAAAGATTAATCTGGGAAAAGAACTTAGCACCCTGAAGTTGATACTTATTCTTCACAGTCACCCTATTCAATTGGAGGTAACCAATACACATTCAAAGGGAACCATCCTTCTTACGACGAAAAAATAAGAGCAACCACAAAAACACACTAGGGCGGATAAAACCCTTGTCAAGAAGATCTTTCAACTGTTCCGTGAGTTCTTTCAATTCAGTCGAACACATCCTATAAGGAGGGATAGATATAGGACAACTATATGAAAGAAGATCAATCCCAAAATCAATTTCTCTATTGGGAAGTACACCAGGAAAATCATCGAGGAATACCTCAGGAAATACATAGACCATAGGGATAGACTATAAAGAAGGACCTTTTAATCTAGAATCCTTAATGTAAGAGGCGCCCTTTTGAAACCAATTTTTGGGCTCTAAGATACGAAATAAACCTTCCCTTATGCACTAGAGAACTACCTTTATACTCGATCACTGGTTTATTTGGGAAATGAAACTGACCCTTCGGGTCCAACAATAAAGAGATGCATAACACAAATACAACTAATCCGTCCCCAAAATCACATCAAAGTCTACTATATCCAGCTCTATCAGATCAACCAATGTCTTCCTACTATGGATCGACATCACACAACCCCTATAGACTCTTCTATACACAATGGAGCCACCCACTAGGGTGAACACAGAAAATAGGTCGAAAATACATTTAGGATCAAAACCAAAATGGATTTCCATATAAAGGGACACATAAGAGAAAGTAGACCTAGAATTAAGTCGATAATATACATCGTGAGAAAAGAGTCTGAGCATACTAGTAACAACATTGGGGTATACCTTAGAATCCTGGTGAGTGGCAAGAGCATACAGATGGTTCTGACCAGTGCTGGATCCAAAAGCAAAAGTAGCACCTTTTGGTGCGGGAGCTGATGAAGTAGTAACAAGAATCTTATTTTCTCCAGAAGAAAACTTAGAAGGACAATCCCTTTGCATATGACCAATCTAACCATATTTAAAGCACTTGTTCCTCCCTTCTTCACAGACACCACGATGCACCCAACCACAGAATCTGCAAGGAGGATAAGATAGAGCTAATTAAGGCTCGCTAGCCTATGACTGGGCCTCTGGTGCTCTAAACCCACTATCATACTGAGAATGGCGATCACCCAATGACTTTGGGTATGGAGAACTAGCTGTAGAGTAAGAACCAAAATTGACCTCCTTCTTTTTAGACTACTTTCCACTAACTCTACCACTCTGCTGCTGACCTCCACCCTGATATGAATAGTGAAACTTTTTATTCTGCCTTTTACTTATCTCCACTTGCTTCTTCTTTTCTTCTTCTGCTTGTTGAATATACACCAAAAGTTAGAGATGTCCATATCCTTGTTCAATAAGGCGGCCTTGATCTCCAAGATTAACTCATAGGACAATTCTAAAGTAAACTTCCTCATTCTATCCCTCGTGCTAGACACCAATTCAGAAGCATAATTCTACAGCTGATAAAAATTCAAGGAATACTCCTTTACTGACATCCTGAGGAAAGAAGGAATCAAGGAAAACACTAGATAAATCATCCCACAATGCGAACTTAGCATCATCACTCCTAGATTGTTACTACTCTTCATACCATTGGTATGCCATATCCTTCAACTGATAAGTTGCAAACTTTACCCATTCTACATCAGTAGCATACCTCACACAGAAGATATTTTCCATCTCATCAATGAAATTTTGAGGATCGTCCTCAACCTTAAAACCAGTGAAAATAGGAGAACTCAACCTCGTGAATCGGCCAACTCTAGTGGCCTTAGATGATGGCACAAAAAAAGTAACATACTTAGTCTGAGAGGCCACCAACTGGGTAAGCAAATAAATTAACTGGCAAAACTCAATATTAGACACTTCAGCCTAGGGTGCCTGAGAAGGGATAAGGGGAACCAGTGGAGCTCCCTCAGGGCATTCAGATGCAACGACCCTAGACCAGGTCTGAAATCTTAGAGTTGGATGAGTTTCATCCATATTATCCTCAGATGGGAAAGAAGGGTTTCCACGAGTGTCCTATCTTCTGGGAGGCATGATCTGAAAAGCGAACATAGGGGAATTAGAGGATATTCAAGACCTTAGACTCTGTAGCTTAAAAATTGATATCATACAGTATCTACAACACCAAAATAGTCCACAAAAAACCAATAACAACATGTTTAAACCCGCAACAACAAGACAATACGACAATACTATAACAAAAAACAAATGGAAAACAATAAAAGGTAGGTAACTTGACACAAGGAGAGTACGAAATATAGAAACTAAAGAGTGTATCAAACTCTAAAACCTCTAAAAATCACATTAACAAGCACCATGTTCTTATGCAAACACAAGAGGAACTTGGTTCACTCAAGCACTCACGTTTTTAGCCATTTCACAATACAAGTAGAACCCTTCACTTATGATATTCAAAAGTTTGGTGGTCCACTCTCTTCTTGAGAGGAAAATAATTTTCAATATTACAAGTGATTTCAAGAATAATCTAACTAAGGAATAAGGCTAAAGGACACACTTTAGTCTATTACAAAAGGTTTGCAAAGGGACCCCTTTACCCTTAATGAAGGGGTGGTGGGTGTAAAGTGTTTTGGGGTAGCCTTGGGGTGTATTTTGAGCACCTAAGGTCATCCCTCACACTTCAAGGCATACACTCCCTTGGACGAGTTCACAACAAGCTCAACTGCATCTATTTTCATAAACGCGCCTTGAAGTCTTTGTAGTTCCCGAGCTTGGCTTTTAGTAAATGGTATCGAGCCCGTGACAGTCGTATCATCCTCTCTATCTTGAGAGGAGTTTGACCTTAAACTCACGGGTTGTTCATCTTCAATGGTATCAATCCATGTGATATCACACATATTGGACGTGTTATGTACTTGGTATTTTGGTGGCAAGTCGATCTTGTAAGTATTATTATTAATTCTTTCAAGAACTTGGAATGAACCGTTACCTCTTGGCAGTAACTTGCTCGTTCTTTGGTCGGGAAACCGGTCTTTTCATTGGTGTACCCACACCCAATCTCCCAGCTCAAGCATAAGATGCCTTCTTCCTTTGTTGACTTATTTGGCCACCTATTACTTCTTCTTCTAAAGCTGCAATCTCACCTTCTCATGCAATCTTTTTATGGATTTAGCCCTCTTATTTCTATCTAAGCTAATAACAACATAACTTGGCAAAGGAGTTAGATCCAAGGGAGTTAGGGGATTGAAGTTGTAGACACATTCTACGGGCATGATGCCCGTACTTGAATGGATCACCCGATTGTAAGCAAATTCAATGAGAGGTAGGTGATCTTCCCAAGACATCACTTACCTTTAACTATTGAACGTAGCATAGAACCCAAGGTTAATTAACTACTTCTGTTTGGCCTTCGGTTTGTGGGTGGCAAGACGTAGAAAATAATAATTTGGTTTCAAGCCTACCCCATATTGACTTCCAAAAATGACTAAGGAACTTGGAGTCCCTATCACTTACAATGGTCCTTGGTATGTCGTATAACTTAACAATATTTTCAATAAACAAAGAAGCTACATTAGCCGCATTTTCACTATTTTTTCTAGGAATAAAGTATGCCATTTTTGAGAAACGATTAACAACAATAGAGATTTTATCCCGACTCCTTTGATTCTGTGGCAGCCCCAACACAAAATCCATAGATATATCAAACCACGAGCGTGATATTGTGGGAAGCGGGCTGTATAACCCTTAAGGAATGAGCCTAGACTTAGCACTCCTACAATTCATGCATTGGCCACAAACTTTGACAACATCTTTGCGCATCCTTGGCCAATAGAATTGTTCCTCCAATATTCCGAGGGTCTTATCAATTCCAAAGTGACCCATGATACTGTTGTCGTATGCCTCCCTCACAAACAACTCTCTCTAAGAACTAGAGGGTACACACATCAGTCTTCCTCGAAACAAATATCCATCAAATATGGCATAGGGGCTGGAATTCAATTGTCTTGTGTCCCTACCCATGGCTTTACTTTTTGATACAAGATCGAACACACAACACGGAGTCAAGAGATCTACAAGATCAACAACAATAGAGAATCAAAGGCCCCACTCGACTTCTCTATGTTTTCAAGACAACAACAACAATATTCAACAAAGTAGATGGAGAATACAAGATTACAAGGACTATAGTGAATCAAAGAGGCCCCACATGGATTCACTATGTCAACACATAAACAACAAGATTACAAAAACAAGAATGTTATGGGTACATTAACAACAATAAAGAACCATGGATTCAACAAGATACAAGATAAACAGTTAGACCAAATGAAGGGACAATCTTAAGAACCCAAGAATTGTTACACTCTTGGACCCTTAAACACTATCCGCGACACAAACCTAACTCTATTTTGACACAAGAGGGCCTTTACCTTCTCTAATATCCAAACACAAGTAAATCTTCACTTGTCTAGCCCTAGTTTCGGTTGGAGCTCTTGAGAGACAACTAAAGTGTTGCAAATGTTACAAATCTCAAAATATGATCAACTCCTTGAATAAAACCCTAAGTGTTTCTATTTATATTACATTCCCCAAAAGACTTAAAATGACAAAGGTGCCCTTTTAATGAATAAGGCTTCAAGGCCACCGCTTTAGTGAACACATAGGGGTAGTTTTTGGCTTCTCCCACACTTAAGCTCAGGCCTTCTCTCGGTTACCTTTGACATACACAAAAAGGATCCATCTATGAGATCACACTTGTATCATCCTCTTCATCTTGGGAGGAGTTTGACCTTAAACTCAAGCAATCTTTACCCGCAAGCTTTCCTCTTTGAATAATCTTTTCTCGACTCCTCCCAAGGTTAGGATATTCAACCAAGGGTGTCATGAGATCATCAAGCTTGCTCCTTGGGCTTGTATATCCTTCAACCTGCACATAAGAAGAATGTATTCTAGGCAACATGCTAGTATCTCGATTAGTAAGCATCAAAGGGTCTTTGTGGGCAAATTCCACTTCTTGAACTCTTGGCTCCTCCTCTTCTTCATCATCCTCACCCTCGGTTTCATCTTCTAAACCATCATTAAGCATGATTCTCCTTGCCATAAACAATGGTACTACACACTCTCCACCAACCATCCAAACATCTTCCACGTCTTCATCCATTTCTACCTCGGCCTCTTGCTCTCCATCTTGAGCATTTTCATCAAACTCATTCAATGCAAGCCCCACCTCCTCACCAAGGTAATACAATTTTCCTTCCTTAAGGATTACATTTCTATGATTTGGGAACTCATTAGCCTTGTGCCCCCACCCTTGACATTTAAAACATTGAAATCCTTTAGGACGAGAAGTAGAATTCGGTTTACTTTCATTTCTTAGAAGATACCTTTGGGTAGCCTTGGTCTCGACTTGGATCATCTTGGCCTTGGGTTTATCCTCATTGGATGAGTCAATCTTGTCCTTGTGACAATCCAAGGGTGATTTCCCCTTGAACTTACTGCCCGCCCTTTCCCATATCTCTCTCTCAATCTCTAAGGCAGCTTGGAAAATGGTGTCAATTGTGACGAACGTGTGTAAGGTCAACCGTGAAGCAATATCTCTATTCCACCCTACCTTGAATTATATGATGTCATGACTCACTTGTTCCCCTGTATGATCAAGTTTCAAGATGAGTTGTTGGAACTCATCGTAGTAAGCCACGACGCTTTTGTTTCTTTGCCTCAAGTTATACAACTTAGCAAGGAACTCTTGATAATATCTTTCGAGTAGGTACCTTTGTCTCATAAGGTACCTCAGCCAAAACCAAGGAGGGGGCTGCCCCTCTACCAACAAATTGCCAAAATGCTTAAAATACTCCCACCATGTAGTAGCATAGGAAGACCCTCTCACATGCAGATTCCCATGCAAGAAACTCTTCGGGATCACTCTCACCCTTGAAGATTGGAATCCCCATTTTGATGGTATTTAGTCCTACTTAACGGATTTGGTTCCCTTGTTGGTTCCAATGACCAACACTTCATTCTCGTCCATGAACCTCCCTTGGATCAACATGTCTACCTCATACCTCTTCCCCCCTCATGTAACCATCATCAAATAGACCATACCCCTCATGTTAGATAGTTCTATTTAGGTTAAGTGGAGCTTGTAGTGGCAGGTTTGGATTTGGTGGATAATAAGGTCTTTGGCCAAGTGGAGTTTGGTTTGGAGGGCTCGGGTTGTGGGGTGGAATTTGGGTTCGAAGTCCTTCTTGTTAGACTTGGTGAAGTGGTGGTTGGATTGGCCTCTCATGGTCTTGGGTGAGAGAGTATAGTAAAGTTTGGTTTGTGACATTGGAGAGTTGTCTCGGTGGATGGAACATTTGGTGCAAGGCCTACGGAGTAGTGGTTGGGGAAATGTGTTGAGGGGTGGATGGTTGACTCCTTTGACTTTCCACACGCTCTAATCTCCCACTCATTGATGCCACATCTGTTTCTAGTTTCTCAAGACCCACATTCAACATAGCCACATCTCGGGACATAGTTTCAAGGCGAGCCAAAAAGAGATTGATGGCAATACCATCTATTGTTTGAGCATTTGAAGCCTCGGGTTCCATTTTAATGGTATCGTAATTAATCCTTCAAGTTACGATCCAAAAAGTCACCAAATCAGTCCACTATGTCACACAAAACAATACAACTCGAAACCTATAAAACAAAACACAAGTTATCTCAAGAAACCTCACTATTGTCTCACTCATGTTGTGGTCTCACACTTGATGTCACAAATGTTTGCAAGTTGGCTTGTAGTTGTGGTGAGTTGAAGAGTAAGTCTACTCATTAGTCGGAATGGATTCTTTCTTAGATGACTCAAGTAAGTAATGTTTGAAATTGAACCAAGAAGCACTATGATTATAAAAATGACAAAAGCACAAAAGAAACATAAACACAAACAAGGGATACAAAGGACTAAGTGACAATCTAGTAGGAGTTTACTAGTTTGTTAATTAGTTCTACGATCAACTAATGAAACCAAGAATCAACAATTAGACACTAGAAAAATTCAAATTTGAGTTTAATTATTGACATGAACAGTATCAAGTGGTGATGTGGCAACATGTAATTTGTCTCGGGCCCACACAACTTAGTCACAAATTTGAAATTCTCAACCTTCACACAATTTAGAATGAAAGGCAATAGGTTTTGGAGGGAAAGTATAAGTCTTGAATCTTTTGTAAGTTTATTCTCAAAAGTATGATCTTGAATTGTACTAGTTCCACCAAACAAGGCTCCTTGATTTAAGGATAGTAGTTGAAAAAGTCTATGAAGTGATGGTCCAAGTCTTCTCACCATCAAACTTTAAAACTTTTATCTTTACCTTTTTGAATAAAGTTTTCCCTTTTTCTAGTTTAAGTTGTAATACTAGGTGAAGAATAAGATGAAAAAAATAACAATCTTCATGAACATAACAACAACAACACCAATCGGTCACCAATATTCAACAACAAAGTTCAACACATGGCCAACTTCAATTCACCACAACAATAGTCAATATTACAAGCTTAACTTTAGATTTGTACACTTTTGTGTTGATGAGAAAGGAACCAACACAAGAAACAAACTAAATAATTAAAATCTTCTGTAGATCTAAAACCAATTTCGACCAAGACAACAACACAACATCATTTTCTCGGCCAAGAACAAGATGGACAGATTTCTCTTTTTTTTTTTTTTTTGAAATTTTCAGATTTCAATAATTTTTTTTTATTTTATTTTTTTGTATTTTTCAACTACCAAGCCCGAGATTGATTTTTTTGAAACAAAATCAACCACAAGATTTGATACCAAATGATACAAGATCGAACACACAACACAGATTCAAGAGATCTACAAGATCAACAACAATAGAGAATCAAAGGCCCCACTCGGCTTCTCTATGTTTTCAAGACAACAACAACAATATTCAACAAAGTACATGGAGAATACAAGATTACAAGGACTATAGTGAATCGAAGAGGCCCCACACGGCTTCACTATGTCAACACATAAACAAAAATATTACAACAACAAGAAGGTTATGGGTACATTAACAACAACAAGGAACCACAGATTCAACAAGATACAAGATAAATAGTTAGA
Organism: Capsicum annuum; assembly: GCF_002878395.1. Lineage (NCBI taxonomy): Eukaryota > Viridiplantae > Streptophyta > Magnoliopsida > Solanales > Solanaceae > Capsicum > Capsicum annuum. The sequence goes on from NW_025857759.1 coordinate 75,538, forward strand.
CCAAATGAAGGGACAATCTTAAGAACCCAAGAATTGTTACACTCTTGGACCCTTAAACACTATCCGCGACACAAACCTAACTCTACGTTGACACAAGAGGGCCTTTACTTCCTCTAAACACCAATGTTTCAAGCCAATATGCAAACACGAGTGAATCTTTACTTGTCTAGACCTAGTTTCGATTAGAGCTCTTGAGAGAGAACTAAAGTGTTGCAAATGTCACAAATCTCAAAATATGATCAACTCCTTGAATAAAACCCTAAGTGGTTCTATTTATATTACATTCCCCAAAAGACTTAAAATGACAAAGGTGCCCTTTTAATGAATAAGGCTTCAAGGCCACCGCTTTAGTGAACACATAGGGGTGGTTTTTGGCTTCTCGCATACTTAAGCTCGGGACTTTTCTCGGTTGCCTTTGACATACACAAAAAGGGTCCATCTATGAGATCACACTTGTATCACTTTTCCTAAAGATAGGAGCAAAGTAGGGGTCCTCAGAATACAAAGACTTGAGGCTCTCAAACCCCATTAGCTTGGAAGACAAAGTAGACACAAGAATATGCTTTCTGGATAATGCATCAATAACCACATTATCCTTACCCCTTTTGTATTGAATCACATAGGGAAAGGTTTCAAGAAATTTAATCCATTTGGCATGGTATTTGTTAAGTTTGTCTTGTGCCCGAAGGTGCTTTAAAGATTCATAATCCGTTCGGATTATGAATTCCTTGGGACAAAGATAGTGTTACCAATTGCCTAATGCTCTAACCAAGGCATACAGCTCCAAATCATACGTAGAATAGTTTAGAGTTTCTCCTTTGAGATTTTCCTGAAGTAACCTATAGGCTTCAATTCTTGCATCAAAACCACGCCTATGCCCACTTTGCTAGAATCACATTCTATTTCAAACATCTTGTCAAAATTAGGCAATTACAATAATGGTGCCTAAATGAGCATATCTTTCAAGGTCTTTAAGGCCTTGGATTGATCTTTACCCTACTGGAAAGGTTAGTCCTTTCGAATGATTTCGGTCAAGGGGGCTGCAATGGTACTAAATCCTTTGACGAACCTCCTATAAAAACTTGCCAACCCATGGAAGCTTCGAACTTCACCCACGGTTTTAGGGGTTGGCCAATCTTTGATGGCGGTTATCTTGGATTCGTCTACCTCTACTCCCCTCGAGCTTACAACAAATCCCAAAAACACAACTTTATCAACACCAAAGGAGCACTTTTCAATATTAGCATACAACTTTTCTTTCCTAAGAACATCAAACACACTCCTTAGATGCAATACATGTTCATTAAGGGACTTACTATAAAATAAAACATCATCAAAGTACACAGCCACAAACTTCCAATTAACGGATTCATCACATGATTTATTAGCCGCATAAAGGTACTAGGAGCGTTGGTAAGACCGAATAGAATTACCATCCACTCATATAGACCAAATATTGTCTTGAATACGGTTTTCCATTCATCATCCAATTGCATAAGGATTTGGTGATATCCGCTCCTAAGATCAATCTTAGAAAACACACAAGAGCTATTTAGTTCATCAAGCATATCATCTAACCTAGGAATGGGATGCTGATACTTTACCATAATTTTATTTATGGCTCGGCAGTCCACGCATATTCGCCATATCCCATCCTTCTTTTAAATAAGAAACACTGGGACTGCGCACGAACTCATGCTTTTCTTGATGTATTCTTTATTGAGGAAGACCTCAACTTGCCATTGGAGTTCCTTTGTATCTGTAGGGTTGCTCCTCTAAGCTGGCCTGTTCAATAATTGTGAACCCCGAACAAAGTCAATTTGGTGCTCAATTCCTCGAAGTGGAGGAAGTCCTTACGATAATTCACTAGGAAATACATCATCAAATTCCTGTAAAACATTAGAAATAGAAGATGGGATAGGGGATGTGGACGGGTTAGAATTCAAAATATGAGCTAAAAGTAGCATGGGAGTAGCATCATCATACTCTTTGAAAAGGTCGCTCTTTCGAGCCAACATTACCATTGAATCCTTACCCCTTAAAAATGAAAATCCCTCTTCCCCCTCATTCTTTTCACTCTCGGGTTCCATACTCTTTCCAGTAGGTTCCTTCTCCTTCCTTCCCTTACCTTGCAAACTCTTCATTTGTTGGTATACCTCACACACTTATGATGGTGATAGTGGTCGGAGGTTGTAATTTCGACCCTTGAGCTCAAAGGAGTTGTAGTTAGTACATCCATCATGCTTGGTTGACCTATTTTATTGCCATGGCCAACCCAACAAGAGATTACAAGCTTGCATAGGAATGATGTCGCAAAGTACCTCGTCCTCCTAGTTTCCAATTTTGAATCGAATCACCACTTGATGGGTTACCTTTAACTCTCCACAATTGTTCAACCATTGGAGCCTATACGGACTCGGATGTTAAGTATTTAGAAATTTCAAATGATCTACCATCGAAGAACTAGCTATATTATAACAACTTCTACTATCAAAAATGAAAGAGCAAACACTTCCCTTAATGAGATACTTTGTATGAAAGAGGTTTTTCCACTGGCCAGGATCATCCAATGCTTTACTAATCATAACTCTCTATACCATATAATTAGGTATTTCAAGTTCACCTTCTTGAGGCCAAATCTCCCTTCATCATCATTACCAGGCCTCTCGACCTTCTCTCCCTCTCTATTTTGAGAGGCTGCTTCAATTCCAACTGTTTCAGCCCCTCAATTCTTCCCCCAAGAAATACGACTTCCCTTCCCTCAATATCATATTTCTCCGATTAGGACACTCACTAGCCTTGTGTCCCTACCCATGGCATTTGAAGCATTGGAATTCCTTGGAATTAAGAGTAACATTTGGTTTGCATTCAAACCATGAAGGAGGTGGTTGAGCAACCTTGTTCATGGGTGGAGGAGCCTTGGTTTGTTGTTGTTTAGACTTGTTCCACCCCTAAGTATACGGAATCACTTCTTTCCCCTTGGTCCAACCCGAGGACCCTTGGTATGTTTTGGTTTTATATGCTGAGCTTTCTTTGTTCTCTTGTTCAATCTCCAAAGCTGCTTAAAATATCCCTTTAATAGTTTCAAACTTATGAAGTGTCATATGCATAGAGATTTCCTTGTTTAGGCCAACCTTTAACCGGATGATATCGCAGCTCACTTATTCTCCTCTATGATCAAGTTTCAATATGAGTTGTTGAAACTCATCATAGTAGGCTGCCACACTTTTGTTTCCTTGCTTTAATTTGTACAATTTTTCAAGGAGTTCATGTTGATAGCTTTCGAGAAGGTACCTTTTCCTCATAAGATACCTTAACCGAAACCAAGGTGAGGGTTGGCCCTTAATCAATATATTTCCAAAATGTTTGACATACTCCCACCACGTGGTAGCATATCCCTCAAAATGAGCAATGGCGTAGCAACTCTTCTTCTTCTCTGTGAGATCATTCACTTGAAAGACTCTCCCATGCGGATTCCCATGTGAGAAACTCTTTGAGATCACTTTCTCCCTTAAAGATCGGAAGCCACATTTTGATAGTGCTGAGGCCAACATCTCTTTCCCTAACACCTTGACCACCCCTACCTTCTATCCCTCAATTTTCCCTTGGTTCTACCCTTATACCCCTCATCCTATCTTCCATCAAATAAGGATTATCATACATTCCATACCCTCCTCTTTGGTTCTCCGTCACAAATCCCTCTTCTTGTATTAGCGGGTTTTGGACATTTGGAATTTTGGTTGGTGGATTGATATTTAGTGGTGGAGGTCTTTGGATTGGAGGATTTTGGTTTGGAGGATTCAGATTTAAGGGTGGCATTTGGGTTCCAGGTCCCTCATGTGGAACTTGGTGATGTGGGGAATGGCTAGGTCCATCAAGGCCTTCACCTTGTGAGTAATAGTTGGCTTGAGGTTTGGTGGGAATATTCTTTGGTGCATGGCTTTGGGGGTAATGGTTGGGGTTGTGTTTTGAGGAGTTGAGGGTTGAGAAATCCATTGTATTTCTACCTTTTCAACCCGACCACTAATAGAGGCCACTTCCATACCCAACTTCTCAACACGTAGCATTCAATCTAGCCACATCTGAGACAAGGACTCAAGACTAGCTATAAGGGAATTCATAACATTATGATCCACGGTTTGTGCATTGAAAATTTTGGATTTCATTTGTGGTGGCTCCATTTGCAAATGTACCAACTAAATGAGCAAATGTTAGTTTAAAAGATCCTCACACACTCTCACACTCAGCTCCCTTACTTGGCCCTTCAAGTGTTGTAAGCCGGCTATCAACTTGTGAGTTCTTGGGAATGAGTCTACTCTTGAGTTAGAATGGATTTCGGTTTGTAATACTCAAGGAAGTCTTGTACGCACTTGAGCCAAGAATAACTACGAATCATAAACGAGCAAAGCACCACAAGGAACGTTAACACGAAAGACGTACTCAAAAAATAGTTCATAACTTAGTAGATTGTTACTTAGTTGCCAACAAGTGTAGGAGTCAATAGAAAGAAAGTAGCACAGACAAGGAGAGAAACTAAGAATGTCCAAGATCTTGAGTTTTGTTGTTGGTGTGGTTGACATTTTCTTTTTCTTTTGGCCGTTTGGTATTATTGTTGAAGTTTGATGTTTTTTTTTCAATCTTGAGTTGTTCAATCTTGTTGTTTGGTGATAATTTCGGTTTTGGAGTGAAAAGAAAGACTTGGGACTCTTTCCAAAGGTCAAGGTGTCAATCAACTTTTTCAATAACTTACACCAAAATGGCAAAACACCTTTTTGCCTTGGCTTTGCCCCTTTTCTCTTTTGGTTCTTTTTGAAAAAGTTTTGACACCTCTTTGGTAAGTAAGCTTTTGGTGTTGTCTTGAAAATAATTCCAAGACAAACACAAGACTTTACCTCTCTCTTCTCCTTTTTAAATCAAACAAGGCCTTTTGTTGGATACTACTCAAGAACAATTTGAACAACAACAAGAACACTTTGAACAACAACAATATCTAATCCGTCCAACCCCTCAACAAAAACTAAAAAAGAACTCAAATCTTGGACTTTAGACTCAAGTGTGTTAGTGGACAACAAGACAACACATGAAACTACTAAGACAAGCAAAATAACACCTAAATCTAGAAAACTTCTCGGCCAAACACAAGGGGCCCAACAACTCTTTTTTATTTTATTTTTCAACTAGAAGAGCCCAAGATTGGTAGTGTAAGAACACTACCAGCCTTTGCTATGATACAAATGATACCATACAGTATCTACAACACCAAAATAGTCCACAAATAGTCAACAAAAACATGCCCAAACCCACAACAACAAGACAATACGAAAACACTAGAATCAAACACAAATGGAAAACAATAAAAGGTAGGTAACTTGACACAAGGAGAATACGAAATGTAGAAACTAAAGAGTGTATCAAACTCTAAAACCTCTAAAAATCACATTAAAAAGAACCAAGTTCTTAGCAAACAGAAGAGGAACTTGGTTCACTCAAGCACTCACATTTCTAGTCGTTTCACAACACAAGTGGAACCTTTCACTTGTGATGTTCGAAAATTTGGTGGTATACTCTCTTCTTAAGAGGAAAATTATTTTCAATATTACAAGTGATTTCAATAATAAGCTAACTAAGGAACAAGGCTAAAGGACACACTTTAAATAGTCTATTACAAAAGGTTGGCAAAAGGACCTCTTTACCTTTAATGAAGGATTGGCGGGTGTGGAGTGTTTTGGGGCAGCCTTGGGGTGTATTTTGAGCACCTAAGGTCATCCCTCACACGTCAAGATGTACACTCCCTTGGGAGAGTTCGCAACAAGCTCAACCACATCTATTTTCATAAATGCACCTTGAAGTCTTTGTAGTTCCCGAGCTTGGCTTCTAGTAAATAGTCTCGATCCCATGACACCCATATCAAAAATAGAACAACAAGAAAGGAAAACATTCCTAAATGCCTCTTAGACTCTCCCTTATAAGTGTGGCACACTATTCACTCATAAACGAGACTCTACTTGACACGACTTTGTGGGACACCAAATGAAACCAAACTTAGGCTCTGATACCATCTTGTTATGACTCAAACTAAGGCGTGGATGTGACGTGTATCTCATGTCCCACGTGGAATAGAGATCACCCCCACACCTAACCAAACCAAACACAACATCCCCTAATGTCGGATGAATTCTGAACTATAACAAGATAGAATACAACAAGCTTTAAAAAAGTCAAAACATGTCTATAACCGACGACCAATGACTATCCAACCAACCAACCAACCTTACCCAATATCTACAGTAATCAAAATAAAACCTTTTAAACAAAGAACCCAAAATCAGTCTTGGTCGGGACATGTCCCCGACTTTGACAAATGATATAAGAATGAAAATAATAATGTTAATGATAATGAAAGTATCCATCAACTCAAATCTAAGAATAAAAGTTGGTAAAATGCCTAAGACTTTTAGGGGAATGGAAGCTCACCACTTCACGTCAATGTAATGAGCTGAGCCAACCGACCTAAATCTCCATTGGAAATGTAGAAGTACCTCCGGCACCTACATCGCATAGGGATACAATATCCAAAGATGGTTAGTGGGGTGAACACTAGCATAATACTCAGGGATAAGGATAATATAATGCCATGATCAACAGTTCAAATCATATAAAATCAATGCATATAATCAAATGCATATATATATAATATATGTATATATATATATATATCACATGCCGAAATATGGAACAAGGGTTAACATGAACACAAAACTTTAGCCTGGATTGTGTAGCTTAACCGTCATAACATACGAAGGTATCCACGAGCTATATGGGCCCAGCTCTCCCCCAGCTAGTAGGGCCCTAATACGTATGGCCACACTAACCAGAGGCTATACACATGTACTATGGGGAACTCAAACCTCCTTGTATATCCAGGCGACAGGAGCACCAAATCATGTAGTAAGATTTAGGGGGCTCGAACCTTCCAATCATATGATAATAGTAATAAGGGGGACTCGAACCTCTCGATCATATAGACCTCTGCACCGACAACTGTGATTTCTAGTGTTGGTCCCTTGGGACCTCCACTTTTACGAATAAGCTACACAACTCTTATTAAAGACCAATTAAAATAAGTATCACACATTCTCATTCAATTAACCACATTACATATTAAGGAATACATTATTAGTATCGTCATACTAACTACTCTTGCAAGGTAACGTCAACATCTCATACCAATTATCTTTATTTAGGGGAATTCACAACCCCCTTGGTTCAATTTTACAAATTTCCATATTTCTCATAATTAAAAACCAATTTCACAATATGGGGTTGAGGTCATAATTATTTCAAAAGTCACAAGTTTAGGGAAAATCACAGTTTCCTAGTTCATTCACCATACCCAAGCACCCATAAGTTCAAAACCATAATTTAAGCATGAATAATCATATATAAACCATGGGAAAAATATTCTTCAACAATAAGCATTCGAAACCCTCAACCCTTATTTCAAACCAACATAAATATCTCATGAACATTACTTTAAAACACATGCTTTTTAAAAATTAATAATGAAGGAAGAGTAACATGCTTTAAATGTCAAGTTTCATGGAAAGAATTCAACCCTTGAGCCTTTGGATGACCTACTTCTTGGAAACCCAAAGTATGGCTGCTTGAGAGTTTTTAAGAGAGCTTTTGAAAGTGTTTTTATAAGTTCACAATGCTAATGGGGTCCCCAATAGGGTTTTAGGTTGTGGGTTATAATTAGGGTAGATGGGAAATGTCCATAGTGCCCTTAATGAAAAGACTAAAAATTATTGCAAGTGACTATGGTTCACTATACGACTCGTATAGACATATTATGACTCATCACACGGAGTCATAGACAAGACAGAACCACTAAGACCCCATGCTAGTCTGGGTACACTTGATACCACCAACTCATAACCATACTTAATGACTCGTAATCACTTTTTGTACTCAAGACAATAATAAATTTGGGATGACACACTAGACACCCTACGATTAGGACATAACGACTCGTTATGAGTCTTTACAACTCATGGACTCAAGTTGTAATAAAGGCATTGTCTTGGGCTAAACTTTTTGGATACCTTATGACTTGATCTTTATGACCCGTAAGAAGTTTTGACGGCTAGTTGAGAGACACACCCGTACTCAGAGCAAAATATTAAGCCATTTGTTCTGATTAAGTCACGACCAAGTCCCTATGACTCATCATGACTCCTTATGACTCGTAGGGAAAGTCATAGTCAAGACAGTGAGGATAAAATTTTAGAAATTATTCAAGGACCAAAAATCCGGGGTGTTACAGTATGACATCAGTATATTACTGATTTATATTTATTGTTATGTGTTGAAATAAAATACAACTAATACATCTATCACTAATGGCCGTGTATGCAGGTTATATATTACCACTTGCTTATGCATTGTTGATTCCGAGAATATATCATCTTGGACATGGTTTTTTGAGAAATTTAGAGAAGCTTTTGGAGAAAGAAATGAGATGTGTATTGTATCAGACAGAAATGATAGCATATGGAAAACAGCATCAATAGTCAATCTGAATCTATCACACCATCCATGTATTTGGCATTTATAGGGGAATATAAAGACAAATTTTCATTAGAGTGTTAATGAACTATATAAGCTCTTTTTTTGCAATGGCAAAGTCATATACTCTCTAAAAATTTGAAGAGTTGATGGGGAGGGTGGACTATATTGATAAAAGAGTGAGGGTATATATTTATGAAATTGGTTATCATAAATGGGCAAGGGTTCATTCTACGATAAAATGTACTTGGACTCTAATATCAAAAATCCATAAACAATACAAACAGAAAAGCTAGAAGGTTACCCGTTGTTTCTGTGTTGGATTTCATGAGGTTAACTGTTGAATCGTGGAATGCAAAACAAAACCAGAAGGAAAAAATACATTGACATCCCTAACAAAAAAATACAATGATATTCTCAATGATTACAAGCAACAATCGCATAATATGATGATACGTATTTACATTAATTTTATTACAATTTTGTAAAAAATCATAAAAAACTTTTACTATTGGTTAATTTGTTTACATTACCTTTGGTTAGTTTATTTTAATTGAAGTTAATGTTATAAATTATAAATAGGTACTTTTCATATTATGTTGTCACTGTTTTGTTTATATGTTATATGTATTAACAATATAATTCATTGTAGGTAAGAGCTTCGAATGAATTCTTGCATACCGTTACTGATGAAGTTAAAAGATTTGTTTTATGCCTACGAAGTAGAAAATGTAGTTGTGGTCAATTCCAATTAGATGAATGTAATACCTCTGTAAATTTTTTAAATTTATTTTAATATTTTAGATAAGTATCTCTTAGACTATAGAGATTTACGTGGCAAATATATTTAAAGAAAATTATATTATGTATGTATATATATATTTGTGTGAGCGTATGTATGTATAATGTATGATTATGGCTGGTGGCTTAAAAGGATAAGTGAGAAATTTTATTAGATATATATATATATATATGTGTATTATTTTGGTGCAAGTGGGGACACTTTATTATTTGTTTTATTTACAAAAATACTTAAAAAATGGAGAAAAATGCTAATCATATTTATCAAACCAGCTGCCTTTATCCTTCCTCTCTTCTCTCTCTCTCTCTAAGGTCACTGCCATAGCTCCCGCTAGAAACAACAATCATCGGCCGATGAAGCCCCACTGCTGCTGCTGCCTTTTTTTACCTCTCTCCGCCTCTCCATCCCTCCACTGCTCGAGCCAGCTACACCTTTCCCCCTCTTTCGCCGTTCTCTTTCTCCACTATTTTTCTCTCTACCAGAGAGCCAACCACCGGTAAAGTTCATCGCTATTCTAATTGCCGAACCACACTAACACCACCAAACAAATTCATGTAGGACACATCAATGGTTTTCCAACATTGATTTTAAAATATTGAGATGGTAAATTGGTTATCTATCAGATTGTGGAAGCTAGCGGGTTGAACTATTTGATACTTGTGGTCCTACCATTAACTAGGGAAGCATCAAAGGTATGTAACGCTAAACTCTCTTTTTCTATGAAAGCACAACTCATAGTCATTTGTTTCTCCTAGCAGAGTTGATATTTTTTACTTGATATACGAGAATAAATACTTCACCTTCTATACGTCTAACACATAACTATATATCTAATATCGCCACAATATTCATGTTCCCTTCCCATTTTGAATTACTTGTCTCCATCCTTTATGTGTCTATTTATTGGAGTTGCAGTATTCCTTTCACTCTTGTCAAGTCAAGTTTTATAGAACGACACATGATTGTATTTGTATGTGTTGAAAATTCTTAGAATTCATATATTATGTCTATCACATACAATATTTTTAGAATAAATGGCCATAGTATTATCGCATTAGTATATTGGATCACATGGTAATATAGTTATAAAATAAAATAAGAACTGGCATTTGAATAGTTCGTTACTAGTAAAGAAGTTAGTGGAATATGAGAAGCACTACTTTAATGACTGTATAGTATTTATCATGATACACTTGCATAGGCCTATAAGCCACTACTTGATAAAGTTAATGATGGGAGGGTACATAGGTTTGGCTTGGCATATCGCTTGATATGATTATGTATGGGTAATAGTTTCATATAAGAGTTTCTAGTATTCAGTCGTCCACAGTTGCTTATTTTGTTATTTGATTCATTGAGCATCCTTATACATCTACTTGTTATTCTGTCTGCTTTACATACTAGTTTATATTTTATATGTACTAACGTCCCTACATTTGGGGGCACTGCATTTTTGTAAATACAGGATTAAGTATATCGATGAGCAGACAGCTATACCAGGTATTTGTTCGTATTCAACGAAGCAGTCGATGAGCTCCTCTCTTACCTGGGGCTAATAAACATTATGTACTATTTAATCATATTTCTAGTTATAGTTTGATACCCCCAATCACCTTACTTGGTACAGTTATAATTTTTCTTAGAAGCTTCACAGACAGAGATAAATTGTCATACGTGGTCGTCGTTTCATATGTCTATGTCAGATGAGTGTTCAATAGGATAGAATTGTTTTGTACATAGCCCCTTATCATTTTTTATGAATAGTAACTCCTCCGCACAATATACATGCCACTCACATAACTCATGCTCATACGGTTCTTATTCGCCTTGTCTAGGCTAGGGGTGTGACAATGAGATACATTGTTCCCTTGCAATGGTTGTTATTACACATCAAAACCAATATGGAGAGGACTATTTCTCTGCGTACTACATCAACAAAAATTTTAAGGATGCTTATGCAATACCATTTAAACCTCTTTCCTGTGAGAGTACATGGAATATACCTTAAGAAATGTTGAATGAAATTGTTTTACCACCTGATTCTAAAAGACCACCCGGACGGCCATATGTTGAGAAGTGGAAAGCACCAAATGAAGAAAATTGCAAAAAAGCCAAGGTGACATGTAGCAGCTGCCATAGAGAAGGACGCCATAGAAAAACATAACATAAATATGCTCCTCCATTTTAATAAGAATTCTTCCTTTTTGTTTGGGAAAAAGGTGTGTAAAATACATGTACTTTGCCTAAATTTACAGTTGCACATACTGAACTTAGTGGGTGTACTATGACCCCCCTAGACTTTTTTTCTGTATTAAAATGGCATATATTTGCCCATTAGGATAACTTAGTCATTTACCCAAAGGGCGGTGATTCATACACAACCTTTCAAGAAATAATTATTCCTCTTAATTATGTTTTAACTCATAATTATCCACAAATTTAATAAAATATAAATAATTATTCAACAAATACATGACCTTTCCTCTTCTTTATAATCATTTTCAGACCTTTCCATCTATTTCCTTCTGAAATGACCCAGACCAGGGCCTGGCTGTGTCTGGTATCTCAAGTCCAACTAGGACGGGAGACCACCCCCAATACCTAAACCACTGACCACCATTCACCCCATGTCAGATGAATTCTGAACATATAACAAGATAAGATAACATTAAATTAAAGACATTGTATTGAGTCTATACCCAAAACCAAAATGCCTAACTAATTAACTATCCAATACCAATGCCAGTGTCGATACCAATACCAGTACCAGTACCAATACTGCCCATGCCCATAGTATTCCAACAAAGTCTTTAATCAAAGCTAAACAATATCTAGCCGTGATATCCCCCCGACTATAGCAAAAGCCAAA
>NW_025857759.1:90776-103695 GCF_002878395.1 Capsicum annuum
AAACAATATCTAGCCGTGATATCCCCCCGACTATAGCAAAAGCCAAAATCAAAGAAATAACAATGAAATAAATAAATCCATAGTATTAAATAGGGTCTTCCGGAGTATGGAAGCTCACCACTGCAGTCTGACTCAAAAGTTATCCCCGAATCACCAAGTCACTGAGTAGGAGGGATAGGAGTATGACCGGTTCCTGCATCGCGTGGGGATACAGCGCTCGGAGATAGTTAGCAGGGTGAACGCTAGCATGAAACTCAGGGAGAAAGATAAAGTAATGCCAATAATTCAAAAGAAAATCAAAGATCGATGCGAATAACTAAATGCAATTACATTTATACATATATACCATGTTGGGATAGGGAATAAGGTTTAGCATGCATCTTAAAACATTGGCCTAGGTTGTGTAGCTTTACCATTATAGATCCACCCATGGGCTATATGGGTCTAGTGTTACCCCATAAACGGGCCCCAGTGCGTGTGGGCATATGAACCAGAGATATCACAAATAGATGGGAATTCCCTTCACCCTCTATGATATATATATACATGTATAATATTGGGGGATTTCCTTGTACCCCACAAACACATGGTCATCAAGACCAACCCTCATGTGGGCAACCATGAGTTTTTAGTGTCCGTTCTTTGGACTTACACCTTCAAGGCTAGCTATCACAACCCCCATTATTGCCTAACTGAAACATTTAACACATAGCCAAACCACCAAATCCAAAAGTCATTTATTAAGGCATTATTAAGAGATATCGTCATACCAACTATAGCTTGCAAGCAAAGTCATTAAACCAACACTTAGGGAATTCTTGTGTACCCCGCAGACTCCATTATCGAAATCACTTGGGGGATTATTGTGTACCTCACAAGGTTTTCAAAACCATCATTAACCATTTTTTCCAATTATGAATACACTAATTCAAATAAAAAATCAAATCAAACACCTTGGGGATTCCATTGTACCCCAATCCAAATTCCCACTTTTCTCATAATTAAAAACTAATTCTACAACATAGGGTTGGGGTCCTAACAACTTCAAAAGTCACAAGTGTAGAGAAAGTTACCATTATCAAGTTCAACCACTATACCCATTCACCCACACATTAAAAACCATATTTAAAACATGGGAAGCCAGAATTAAACCCTGGGGAAAACGCATATCAACAATAAGCATTCAAAACCCCCAACCCTTATTTCAAAACCATAACAATACCATGAAAACCATACATTAAGTTCTTTTTAAAAAATAACAATGAGGGAGGAGTAACATGTTTGAAATCCCAAGAAATTTGGAAGAAATAACACCCTTAGAACCCTAGATGATCACTTTCCTTGAAACCCTAGCCTTAGCTTGAACAAAGAATTTGAGAGAGAATTTTGGGAGCATTTTACTGGGAATGATGTGATAATAAAGTCCCAAGAAAGGTTTTAATCCGTGGGGTCTAAGAGGTTAAAGTGGGAAATGTCCAAAGTTCCCTTAACTAAAAAGCTGAAAAAGAATTGCCTTTGGTTATGAGTCGACCCCTTGACTCGTACCCAAATCTTACGACACGTGACCATGAGTTATAACCAAGACAGCGACCAAGACCCCCATACACGTCCAACCTTATGACTCAAACACCCAACTCGTAACCAGACCCTACGACGTGTAAGGTCCAGTCGTAGGCAATATGGAACTCAAGTGGGTTTGACACTGGACAACCTATGATTTCACCTCACGACTCATAACCTATCCTCAAGGCTCTTAGTGAGCCACTCGTACTCAGAGCAGAGTCAAGCCAAAAACTTACTGATTTTGGCTAAGGTTTGTCCAAAGACTTGATATGAGTGCGATCATGTGAATAAACTTATGTGGGTGTGTATTGAATTAGTCCAAGTGTGTGTACAAGATAAGTATAATTAAGGGCAAAAACACATCCAAAAAAGCCACTACGTCACATTAGAGGGGTGCTTATTCTCTAAGGGGCCTTTTGGCCTCTTTGCCTTTTACTTGTAATACACTATATAAGGAATATTTTAGGGTTTCTTTACTTAGTTTTTGCATATTGAATCTTGTAATACACAATTAAAACACACAAGTTCTCTCTCACTTGAGATTTAGCCGAAACTTGGAACAACTTAGGTGTGGAATCACTTTTGTTGTTATCTTGCTTGGATCTTGGGGTGCTTAAAGGATTGAGGTCCTCTCTTGTGTCCTTTGCATAGTATATGTGTTACTACTATCATTATTAAGGGTCTTTGTGATTGAACACATTTAGGTTCTTGGTCATTGTAGTAGTGTATGTTACACTCTCTATCATTTACATTTTTGTTATCTAGTAACTGTAGCTTATTTTGTAATCTTGTAAACTTGGGTTGTTGTTATTACATTATTGTTGTTCATCTTGTTCTTTATATATTGTGTTGTTAATATAGTTTGGGATTGCTATTTTGGTGTCAAATACACCATTATTTCTTGTATTATTGTTGTTGGTAGTGAATCCGAGAGTGGTCTACAAAGAGGTTCCCGAATCCTTAAGACTTGTGAACTGATTTGGAGTGTATTTCGTGCCTTCCTTGTTAGTTTGGTGTCAAGACTCGCCACCACCCTTATCAACTCTTATTCCCAAAGTCAGAACTAAGACAAAAACGTAAACATCCTTCACTGGACACCCTACGACTAGGGCTACCTTACCCTTCAAGACACCATACGACTCATATTATCAAATAGTAACGAAGGCATTGAGTTCAAAGCTCAAGAAATTTTTAAGGGCCAAAAATTTAGGGTATCATATTCTTCTCCACTTGGATCATTCATCCTCGAATGATGGGTCAAGGAAACACAAGCATGATTGGACTCCATATAGCTCTACTCTTAC
The DNA here is from genome assembly GCF_002878395.1 of Capsicum annuum. Lineage (NCBI taxonomy): Eukaryota > Viridiplantae > Streptophyta > Magnoliopsida > Solanales > Solanaceae > Capsicum > Capsicum annuum. Next base: position 93,644 of record NW_025857759.1, read on the forward strand.
TTTTAACTAAGTTAGAAAACAAAGATGCCAAGGAAATCATCATTTCCTTTAACAATGTCAAAAAATAAAGATGTTAAGAATAACACATATCTTAGGCACGATTATTCAAGGCGGAGTAAAAAATGGATACTTGGACTTCATGTCCTCTTCGACTTCCTAAGTAACCTCTTCAACCTTGTGGTTCCTCCATAGTACTTTTACCAAATCTACGTTTTTCGTCCGCAACCGACGAACTTGCCGATCCAAAATTTCAACAGGGACTTCCTTATAAAATAAGGAATACGAAATACCAATATCCTTGATAGGAAAAATCAGAAATGGATCACCCTCACACTTTCTCAACATTAACACACGGAACACCGAGTAAATAGAACTCAAACTAGTAGGCAACTCTAACTCATACTCAATATTATCAACCTTCTTCAAAACCAAGAACGGACCAACATAACAAGGACTGAGCTTTTCCTTGTTACCAAATTGCATCACCTTCTTCATGGGGGACACCTTTAAGAATACCCAATTACCAACCTCAAACTCTAACTCTCTATGCCTCACATCTGCATAGGACTTTTGGCAACTTTAGGCGATCTTAAGCCTATCCCGAATCACATTTATCTTCTCCATGGCCTGGTAAACTAAGTTAAGACCGAACAACTCATTTTCACCAACTTCATACCACCCAATAGGAGAATGGCACCTCCTACCATACAACACCTCAAAAGGAGTCATACCAATGCTATATGATAACTATTATTATACGCAAACTCTATGAGAGGCAAATGATCGACCCAACTACCACCATAGTCAATTACATAATCCCGATGCATATATTCCAAGACCTGAACTATCCTTTTCGCTTGCCCATCTGTCTGTGGGTGAAAAGCAGTACCAAGGATTACCTTAGTTCCCAAACCTCTCTGAAACGATCGCCAATAGTGAGAAAAGAATTGATTACCATGATCCGAATTGATAGAAATTGGAGCACCATGTAACTTTACAATATTCCCAAGAAATAATTTGGCATAATCCTCAGCCCAATAATTAGTCTTCACTGGCAAAATGTGAGCAAACAAAGTCATCCTATCCATGATAACCCAAATCAAATCAAACTAATTCTGAGACTGGGGAGGAACGGTAATGAAATCCATATTGATTACCTCCCATTCCATACAGGAAACTCAATCTCTTGAGATAATCAACTGGGCCTCAAGTGTTCAACCTTCACTTATTGACACATTATGCATTTAGCCAAAAAATTGGCCACATCTCACTTTATATTATTCCGCCAATAAATCTCCTTAAGATCATTATATATATTTGTCGAATCAGGATGAATAGTAGAACATGACCCATGAGCCTCAGCCAAAATTCTTTCTCTCAATCCATCCACGTGAGGAACACATAGTCTACCTTGGTACCTCAAGATACCATCGCCACCAATATCAAAAGCCATTACCCTTTCTTCCCTACATCTCTCTTAATCTTCATCAAGTCAAGATCTAATGCCTGTTACTATTTTATTTTAGTACCAAGAGATGACTGCGCTTCCTTTTGTACAAACACACCACCATCCTCAGAGTCCAATTAGAAAACTCCAAGGTTAGCCAAACGGTGAATATCTTTTACAAATCCTTGCTTCTCCTCATCCACATAAGCTATAATTCTCATGGATAAACTGCTACGAGCATCATCAACTAGGTTTTCTTTACTTGGGAAATAGTGAAGGCTCATGTCATATCCTTGAGCAGCTCAAGCCATTTCCTCTGCTTGAGATTAAGCTCTTTCTGGGTAAAAACATATTGTAAGCTCTTATGATCTTAAAAGATATCCACATACACTCCATACAAATAGTGATGCTAGATTTTCAATGTGAATACAACAACCAACAACTCCAGTTCATGAGTTAGGTAATTCTTCTCATGCACCTTCAACTGCCTAGAGGCATAAGCTATCACTTTGCCATGCTGCATCAAAATGCAATCAAGACCCACATGGGACACATCACAATAGACCACAAATCCATTAATGCCTTCAGGAAAAGTCAAGATCAGGGCCGAAGTCAGCTTATCCTTCAGCTTCTCAAAGCTACCCTCACAAGCATTTGCCACAAGAACTTCACCTTCTTCTGAATTAACATAGTCAATGGGACAGCTATAAAAGATAAAATCTCCATAAATCTCCAGTAGTAACCAGCTAAACCCAAGAATCTTAGAATATCAGTTGGAGTCATGGGTATAGGCCACTTCTAAACCACTGCAACTTTTTGCGGATCCACCATGATCCCTTCGCTAGATATGACATAACCTAGAAAAGTGACAACGTTAAACCAGAATTCATATTTCAAAAATTTGGCATACAACTGTTGCTCTTTCAAGGTCTGTAATATAATGTGGAGGTAATTGGCATAATCCAGATCGCTCTTGAAGTACACCAGGATATCATCTATGAATACAGTGACAAACAAATCCAGAAACTGATGGAAGATCCTATTTATTAAATCCATGAATGTCGCCGGGGCATTAGTCAAACCAAAGGACATGACTAATAACTCATAATGACCATACTGGGTTTGGAAAATAGTCTTAGGAATATCCACTTCCCTAATCTTTAACTGATGGTACCCAAACCAAAAATCGATCTTTGAGACATACTTAGCACCCTAAAGCTGATCAAACAAATCATCTATCCTTAGAAGAGGGTACTTATTCTTTACTATCACCTTATTTAATTATTGATAATCAATACACATTCGAAAGGAACTATCCTTCTTGAGAACGAACAGAATAGGTGCACCCTATGGGGACACACTAGGATAGATGAAACCCTTGTCTAAAAGATCCTTTAGTTGCTCCTTACGTTCTTTTGACTCAGTTGGAGCCATTCTATATAAGGGAATAGAGATAGGATAAATATCCAGAGCAAGATCAATCCCAAAATCAATCTCCTTATTGGGAGGGACACTAGGAAGGTCATAAGGGAAGACCTCAGGAAATTCATTCACCATTGAGATGGAATGTAAATAAAGGCTCTTCGAGTTAGAATCTTTAACCCAGACCAAATGATAGAGACATCCCTTGGAGATTATTCTTCAAGCTCTAATATACAATATAAACCTTCCCTTGGGTGCTAGACAACTACCCTCTCACTCAATAATTGGATCATTAGGGAATTTAAAAATGACCTTATGAGTTCGACAATCTAGAGAAGCATAGCATGAGTGCAACCAATCCATCCCTAATATGACATCAAAATTAACCATGTCTAATTCAAACAGATCCACCAAAGTCCCCGACCACCCATAGATACCACACAACCTCTATAGACTCTTCTAGCCACCACAGAGTCATCCATTAGGGTAGAAATAGAAAAGGGATCCGAAATATAGTCAGGACCAAAACCAAAATATACAGCCACAAATGGGGTCACACAAGAAAAAGTGGATCCCAGATCAAGTAAATAGTACACATCATAAGAAAAGAGTTTCAACATACTAGTAATGATATCAGGCGATGCGTCAAATTCCTGACAGGTTATGAGAGCATAAAGTTAGTTTTTCCCAGTACCGGATCTAGATGGTGCACCTTTTAGTATATGAGTTGATGAAGAGGGAACCAGAACCTTGTTTGCCCCAAAAGTAACCTTACCAACAAGACAGTTTCTAAGCATATGCCCTAGCTGACCATATTTAAAGCACTTCTCCCTTCCCTCATCACAGAAAATCCAATGCAATCGACCATAAAATCTATAAAAAGGAAATGATAGAGATGATTGGGCCCTACTAGCCTAAGATTTGGCACCCTATACCCTATAACTATTGCCACCCTAAGTATGCCTGTCACTAGACGACTTTGGATAGGGAGCACTAGCCATCGAGTAGGACCCAAAATTGCTGCACTTTCTTTTGGACTACTTTTCACCATCTCTGTCACTCTATTATTGACCTCTACCCTGCTAAAAAAATCTAAACTTCTCACTCTGCCTCTTTTCTATCTCTGCCTGCCTCTTCTTCTCTTTCTCAACCTAATGTATGTACACAACCAACCTGGAGATACCCATATCCTTTTTCAATAAGACATCATTACTCTTCTAAATTAAGTCTCGATATAACCCAAAAGTGAACTTTCTCATTCTAGCCCTTATGCTAGGTACCAATTCTGGAGCATACCAAGATAACTGGTGGAACTTCAAGGCATACTCCTTGACTGACATCTTGCCTTGCTTCAGGATAATAAACTCTTCTGCTTTTGCCTTTTTCTATTCTTGAGGAAAGAAGTGGTCCAGCAAAGCATTAGAAAAATCATCCAACTGGGCTAACTCAGCATCATCACCCCTTGACTAGTCCCATTCCTCATACCACCAATACGTCATATCTTTCAACTAGTAGGTGGCAAATTCTACTTCCTCCATATTAGTGGCATGCATCATATGGAAGATCTTTTCCATTTCATCAAGGAAACTTTGAGGATCCTTTCCAACCCTAACACCAGTAAAGGTTGGAGAGTTCAACCTCATAAATTAGCCAACCCTTGTGGCCTCAGAAGATGGAGTAACAAAAGTACCATGCTTAGACTGAGAAGCTACCAACTGAGCCAACATATGAATAGACTAATGAAACTCAATATTTGTCACGTCATCTTGAGAAACTCGAGAAGGACTGGAGGAGACCGGTAGAACTCTAAAAAAGCAATCAAGAATTGAACCCCCTGACCGGGTCTGTACCCCATAAGAAGGCTTGTCCCATCAAAGTTGTCCTCGGGTGGGATAGAAGAGTTTCTATGAGCCTCAGATTATCTGGGAGGCATGATTTGAAAAGTGAACAAACGTGAATTAGAGAAAATTTTAGGACCTTAGACTCTACAACCCAAAAATAGAATACAAGAATGAGAAATTTTCCTAAATTCCTTGTAGTCTCTCCCTTATGAGTATGGCGCGCTACACACCCTTAGAAGAGATTCTACTCGATATGATTTTGTGGACACCCAATTGACCATAAACCCAGGCTTTGATACCAATCTGACATGACCCAAACCAGGGCCTAGCCATGTCGGGTATCTCAAGTCCAACCAAGATTAAAGACCACCCCAATACCCAAATCATTGACCACCCTTCACTCATATCGGAAGAATTCCAAACATATAACAAGATAATATAACATCAAATTAAAGACATTGTATCGAGTCTATAACCAAAACCAAAATCCACCACTAATTAACCATCAAATACCAATCCCAATGCCAGTACCAATACCAATACTAATACTAATACCGAGACCGCCCATTCCTATAATAGTCCAACATAGCCTCTAATTAAAGCTAAAGAATAGCCAGTCAGGATATTCCCTCGACAATAGCAAAAGACAAATCAAGAAAATAATAATGGCATAAATAAATCCATAGCATGAAATGGGGTATTTTGGAGTATGGAAGCTCACCACTTTAGTTTGACTTAAAAGTTGTCCTTAAATCACCGAGTCACTGAGTAGGAGGAGTAGGAGTATGGATCATCACGTGGGAATACAGCGCCCAAAGATGGTTAGCAGGGTGAACGCTAGCATGTAACTCAGGATAAAGATAAAGTGATGCCAATAATTCAAAACCAAATCAAAGATCAATGCTAATAACCATATGTAATTTTATTTATACATGTATACCGTGACGGGATAGGGAATAAGATTTAGCATACATCTTAAAACATTATCCTAGGTTGTCTATCTTTACTATCATAAATTAACCCACGGGCTATTTGGGTACAATGTTACCCCTTAAACAGGCCTCAGTGCGGTAGCCGCATGAACCGGAGATATCACAAATGGCCAGGAATTCCCTTTTCACTCCATGATACATATATATGTGTATAGTCTTGGGGATTCCCCTGTACCCAACAAGCACATAGTATCAAGACCAACCCTTATCTCAGTAAATATGAGTTTCCAATATCTGTCCTTTGGGCTCACACCTTTACAGCTAGCTATCACAACCCCCAGTATTTTCCAATTAAAATATTTAACACATAGCCAAACTCTAAATTCTAGGAGTCAATTATTAATTCATTATTAAGTTAAGTCATCATACTGACTATATCTTGCTAGCAATGTTATTAAGCCAACACTTAGGGGAGTATCGTGTACCTCACAGACTATATTATTAAAATCAATTGGGGAATTATCGTGTACCCCACAAGGTTTTAAAACCATCGTTAACTATTTTTCCAGTTTTGAAATGTATTAATTCAAGTAATAAATCAAATCAAACACCTTAGGGATTCCATTGTACCCCTAATCCAAATTCCCACTTTTCTCGTTATTAAAAACTAATTTTAAAACACAGGGCTGGGGTCATAACTACTTCAAAAGTCACAAGTTTAGAGAAAGTTACCATTATAAAGTTCAACCACCATACCCATGCACCCACATGTTCAAAACCATATTTAAAACATGGGAAACCATAATTAAACCATGGGAAAACATATATCAACAATAAGCATTCAAAACCCCCAACCCTTATTTCAAAACCATAATACTACCATGAAAGCCATACATTAAAACATATGCTTTTAACAAAAAAAAATAAGGGAGGAGTAACATTCCTGAAATACCAAGAAATTTGGAAGAGATAACACCCTTACAACCCTAGATGATCACTTTTTTGAAAGCCTTAGCTTGAACAAAAAGTTTAAGAGAGAATTTTGAGAGTGTTTTATTAGGAATGATATGATAATGAAGTCTCAAAGAAGATTTTAAGTCATGGGGTCCAAGGGTTTAAAGTGGGAAATTTCCAAAGTTCCCTTAACTTAAAAACTAAAAAGAACCACCTTTGGTTATGAGTCGATCCCTTGACTCATATCCACACCTTACGACTCATGACCATAAGTCATAACCAAGACAGTGACCTAGACCTCTATACACTGCCAACCTTATGACTCAAACACCCAACTCATACCAGACCCTGTGACTCGTAAAGTCCAATTGTAGGCAATACGGAACACAAATGGGTTAAACACTGGACAGCCTATGATTTCACCTCACGACTCGTAGCCTATCCTTAAGGATCTTAGTTATCCACTTGTACTCAGAGCAGAGCCAAGTCATAAACTTATTGATTTGGTTAAAGTTTATCCTAACGACTCGCCACCGCCCTTATCGACTTGTATCCCCCAAATCATAACCAACATAGAAACCCAAACACCCTTCACTGGACACCCTATAACTAGGGCCACCTAACCCTTTAAGACACCATATGAATCATATGGTTAAGTATTAATCAAGGCATTGATCTCAACGCTTAAGAAATTTATAAGGGACAAAATTCTGGGGAGTCACACTTTTATTCTTCTTCCTCAATTCTCACTTTCACTACTTTTTAAAAAAAAAATCTTGCAAGTTAATTAATAACAAGTATTCTAGTATTCTTGGAGGTTTGATTTTGTATTGTGGAGCTGTGAGAGTGCTGGTGTTCAATAAGTCTTAAAGGTTAGCTTTGTTTTTTGTAATGGCTAAAGTTAAAATTGAAACTTTATGACAATTTCTTTAGGGTTGTTGTTAAACAAGTCTAGATTGTGTCATCTGAAGTTTCATAGTTTGTTAAAATTAGGATTTTTTGCTAGTCTAAGTTAATCTTATTTAATCAATAAGTTAGTGTTTTTTCGTAATCTTAATTGATTCTTCTAGTGTGACTGATTTCTGCATGTTTGAATAATCAATTTTCCCCTAATTTTCACTCACTATGATGTGACTAAATTTAAGAAAAAGGTGATTTTACATATATAACCCTGAGATATTATCATGGTGGGGTTTTAAATAGAAAAAGTCAAAAATTAGAATATGAGGGTGGTGAAGTCACAAATATTTTTGATGTGGATGTGGATAAGTTGTCTTATTTTGAGCTAACTAGCTTTTTAAAAGAGTTAGGATATGCTACAACAAGTTGCACATTTTATGCTAGGCCACCTAAAATGTACTTTCTGCTAGATAATTAAAATGATGGGGACAATTATGAATTTTCACAATCCTTTGAAAACGGGGATATCTTTGAGGTGTACATTTGTAACATGGTTGATCAAATATATCAAGTTTATGGTTCCATTGGTTTGCTATAATACACTAGTACCAATGAGGAATTTTTTGTTGCTTTTAATAAAGTAGGGGACATGGGGGTCGATGAAGGGGATAGGGTTGCTAAAAAAAGAGGTAAGGGTCGTTATTTAAATGAAGCACCAACTACTGCTGGATATGTTGATCTTGAAAATAAGGTTGCACCCACAAAACGAGCAGCTAATGAATATACTACATCTGCTGGTGAGGCCTCATCTACTGGTGACGCCTCATCTACTGGTTAGGCTGTAACTATTGATGCTTCTGACCACTCAACTGAAAACAGTTCAGAGTTAGACCATTAAGATCTATGTGAAACACTCTAGTTTCTGTACCTTATAAAATTTCATTGAATTTTGGTCTCTGAACCCAATACGACTCATGCATATGAGCCATATGTTGGGGTATAAATGGTATAGTCCAGTCGTATGCTAACTAGTGTTGGTTGGTGGGATGGATTTTGGTCACTGTAATGGGTACGACTTGGTGGTATGAGTCTTATGGTTGGATACGGATTGTTTGGTTCCTTTACTTAACCTTAGACTTGGTAACTTAAGTTGGACCTGAGTACGAGTGGCTCACCAGGAACCATAAACTAGGGTATGTGGACATTGTTCAAACCTTCTGTGATTCTATCTTGCCAGGATATGGGTGAAGGGTACGGATCGTACACTATCGATACGACTTGGGTAAGATAAGTTATACAATGGATAGTATTGGGTCTAAGGGCTGAGGCTTAGGATACTAGTGGTGGGTACCACTCGTATCAAAGGGTACGACTCATTAGGGTCAGTTGTACCCCTGTGATGAGATTTTTTGCCACTTAAGTTAGGGTATTCTAGATATTTCCCCACTTACTCTAATAAGGTCCTACAATTTTTGACTTACTTAGGAGGCTATTTACTCTATTATTCTATTCATTAACACTTAAAAAATCTTCTTAAACACTCAATAATTCTCTTAAAAGCTTTTGGGCAAGAAAGCTAGGGGTTTCAACTAGAGGACTAATTTGGGGATCTTGTTGGTGGTTTCTCTCCATTTAGTTTTTCAATTAAGGCATGTTCTCTTCTCTAACTGTTATTTCCAATTAAAGGCATGGTTTTATATAATGTTTTTATGATTTGAATATTGTATGATTTTGGGTTTTTAAATATGATTTGGGGGTTTTGGTTATAAATGCTTGGTTATGGTTTTCCCATATTTTAGTTATACTTTTATATGCATTAATGGGGATTTTGGATAATTGGTTGCATGGGAATGGTTCTTTGGTAATGGACTTTGGTTTTGAAAATACTATGCCCCCAATGTGTTTGATAAAATGCATTTAACAATGTTTGCCCTATAATATTGGTTTTTCAATGGAACTTATGCATGATTTAAACTTGGTAATGGAAACCTAAATGATACGAATGGTTTAAATGGTTTTAAATGGATTAGAAAGGTCTTGGTTTCCATGGATTTGGTTAATTGGAAATTGTGAAGGGTACATGGAATCCCTTAAACCTATATATGGTTGGTTATGGACAAAACTTGCAAGTATAGTCTGTATAAAGATAATACTACTAATAGCCATGGTTAATAAATGGTTATGGATTGGTTGGTTGCTTGGTAATGGTTTTAATTAGGCAATAATTGTAGGATGTGTAGCAAAGTCGTGGAAGGTAGAGGTCCAGGGGGGACCAAAATTGGAAACTCATATTTGTCGATGTGAGGTTTGGTCTTAGTGACCATATGCATGATGTCACACTTTATATTTGGAAGATTTATTAGTCATCCCAGGTTTTCTTTCTTGGTCGTGTGGCTCACGCATTGGGGCCCTTTCAGTAGGGGAAGCTGAACCCATATAGCTCGTGGGTGTTTTAGGATGGCAAAGCTACACAGCCTAAGTAAAGGTTTTAATGGCATGCTAAACCCAGTTCCCCTTTTTCAGTATTGATATATATATATATATATATATATATAT
>NW_025857759.1:103795-123429 GCF_002878395.1 Capsicum annuum
ATATATATATATATATATATATTGTGTACATATGGATGGTTTTACTTGCTTTTATAAATGGAATTATTTTATTCTTATCCTAAGTTCATGCTAGCGATCACTCGCTAACCGATCTTCAGGCAGTTGTATACCCATTCTATGCAAGAATCGACTGTTCTACTCCTCCTACATAGTGATTGACTCGGGGACAGCTGTTGGATTAAAGTGGTGATCTTCCATCTTTTTATAAGGCTCTATTTCATGTTATGGATATTTTTAGACATCCTATTTTATTTATGGATATTGGTTTTGGCTATGTTTGGTGGCATGTCCCAACCGAATATTCTTACTCTTTTAGTTAAAGGCTTTGTGGTACTGCTATGCGATGGAATGGGCGGGTTCAGTATAGGTGTCGGCCTTAATATTTGAGTTGGTATTAAGGCTAACATCATTGGACATAATTTTTCACTGTTCCATCATATTTCATTTTGGGATTAATCATAGTATGTTTTGGAACTTATTTGGTTATGTCCTAGTTTATGGCCCTTGTTTTGGTATTGGTTTGGTTTGGTATGGTTGAACAGTTGGTATGGGATGGTTGGACTTGATTGGGTCGGTCATAGTCTCTATCCTATCCCAAATTCTTTATGTGAGATGTTACACTATCTTATTATATGCTCAAAATTTAGCCAACTCGGGGCAGGTAGCTGGAGGTTGGGTTGGGTAATGAGGGTGGTCTCCAGCCTCGGTGGGACTTGGAATGCCTATTATGACAAGGCCCTCAGTGGAGTCGGGTCTGGATGAGCCTATGTATTGTTGTTCTAATGACTACAGTGTGTAATCTAACTCAAAAAATGGGTTATGAAGGATAGATAGTAGAAAGGCAGTGTATCATAAATCTGCAAAACAAGTATGGCAATTGAGCATGGTTCTTGAGGATGTGAATAAGTTTAGAGATGTTGTTACAAAATATGTACTTAAAATAGGTGTTCAGATAGAGAAGTATATTAATGAGTCTAAAAAGGTTAGGGTTAGATGTAAGGAAGGGTGTCCTTGGTTGTTATATGCAAGTCTTAACAAGTCTAGCAATGATTTTCACATTAAAACCTACCATCCTAATCATAGGTGTATCAAAACCACTAGAAATGTCATGTGTAATGCTAGATTCCTACACAAGCATTTCAAAGATAGAATCACTAAGCAACCAAACATGAGGATATTTGAATTCCAGTAATTGATTAGAAAAGAATTAGGGATACATGTTGGAAAGACTACTGCCAGGAAAGATAGAGGTAGAATACTTCAAGATTAATAGGTAATCATGTGAAAGAGTTTGGAAGAATATTTGACTATAGGGATGAAATATTGAGGTCCAATCCTGGTTCTACTTGTGTTGTGAAAGTTGATGATTCTGGTGATAGTGGAAAGCTTGTTTTTCAAAGATTTTTCATTTGTTTTAATGCATGCAAAAAAGCTTTTTCGGGTAGTTGTATAAAATATATTGGTTTAGATGGATGTTTCATGAAGAGAGTAACTAAAGGACAGTTGTTGGTTGTTGTGGCTAAAGATGACAATAATCAAATGTTGCCTATTGCTTGGGTTATAGTAGAGTATAAGAATAAGAACATTTGGAAATGGTTTGTGAAATTATTGATAGAGGATTTGGGATTAATAGATGGCAGAGATTACACAATCATTTCAGATATGCAAAAGATATACTTTTGTCTTCATTTAGTTATGCTTAATGAATATTAGGTGTAGTTATGAATATGTAATTTATTTGTGTTCAGTTTTATGATATGATTTTTAGGGTCTTAGAGCAATACTGATGGAGCTTTTAATAGAGGTGGATCATAGGATGTGTGCAAGACACATCCTTGACAATTGGAGAAAAAATCGAGGGGTCTTCAAAGAAGAAACCAGTTCTGGAAATGCACAAGAAGCACATTTAAGGATGAAATGAAAAAAAATGAACCAAATGGCCATGCGAGGTGGTGAAAATATTGTTCCAAATTTACTTCATTACAAGGTACAAACTTGGTGTAAAATATACTTTAGAACTGACATCAAGTGTGATAGCATAAATAATAACATGTCTGAGAGTTTTAATTATTTGATCTTAGGACCAAGGCATAAAATAATTATTACTATGCTAGAAAAGATAAGGGTGAAGGTAATGAGTAAACTAGGTGAATTCACTAAGTTTTCAGAAACATGGATGGCTAATATATCACCAATGGCTTTGAGAGTGTTAGAAAAAAAATAGAAAAGTCAATGAGATATAGTATTGACTTCAAATGAGAGAAAGGTTTTGAAATATCAAATGGGCCATATGTACATAGTGTGGATGTAAGGGATAGTACATGCAGTTATAGATCTTGGATTCTCAAGGGATACCCTACCCACATGGGATTGCATCCATACTTTCCAAAAAATGGAAACCAATTGATTTTGTTGGTAGCTACTATAGTAAGAAGACTTATCTCAAGACTTACTATCACTACATTCAACCAATAACTAATATGAACATATGACCAGAGTCAACAAATCCTCATGTGGAGCCACTAATTCTTAAACCTATGCCTGACAGACCAAAGAAGAAAAGGAATAGAAAGTTTAGTGAGACCAAAAAGTGTAGAATATGTCAAGAGAAAGGGTTAACATAACTTGTAGAATCTGTCAAGGACAGAATCACATCAAAAGAGGTTATCCTTTAAAAGTCTATAACTTTAAATGACTTATATCATTTATTGGTAGTTTAATTATTTTTGAATATCCGACTACTTCACCTTTTGTTTGTAAGATTCTGTTGTATCAAGTGGTGTTGTTGTTGGACCAAATTATGTACCAAGTACTTCAAGACCTAGGGGGAGGCCAATAAACACTCCTAGTACTATTGATGCACCTCCTAGACCTAGGGGAAGTCCAAGAATGATAACACAAGCTGAACAAGTTGCAGCACCTCCTACACCTAGAGAAAGGCCTGATAAACCAACTGCACCAAATGCAAGAGGCAGGTGAAGAAATGTTGAGCATATTGTAGGAGCTGCAAAAGGCAAGAGAAGGGGTTTTAAACATGTTTCAGGAGCTACAAGAGGTAAGGGAAGGGTTAGAGGTATTAAACATATTATAGGAGCTGCAAGAGACTGGGGAAGGGTAGAGGTGTGGCACCAGTTACAACAGCTTCAAGAGGCAGAGTTAGAGTAAGAAAAACCCCTCTTGGTGACATAGGAGTAGCAAGGATGACACCTTTGTATGAGTGGTTTGAAAATCCAACAAGTTACACTACTCATGCTCCACCAAATCCACCTGTTTCATCTGTTCATACTCCACCAAATCCACTCGTTTCACCTATTGATGCTTAATTTAGTACATGCGATAGATGAGCAACTGGTAAAAGGATAAAGATAGTTGGAATGGGTGTTTTGATTACTGAAAATGGTTTCACAAAATATAATGCAAGTGATAGCAAAAAAATTTAAGTTTACTTTGTCTTAGTGGTTTACATGTGCATAAATTTCTTTCTTTCTTTGTCTGCAGCTTGGATTACTAAGTAGTATGCTATTACATTCTGGTTCTGCACAATGTATAAGGTCTGATGATATTACTGGGGACCTTGGTTACAAATCAAAAATAGGAGTAAGGTGGAGGGTAAAAAAAGCAGTAACGGGAAATCAGCTTGAAGTGATGAGAGATGAGATGATAATGAACAAAAGGAAAAAATGACTTCTTCACAATTTAAGCCACAATGGAAGTAGTTTTAAAATATTGGAAGTTTTTAGGATTAAAACTGATGTTGTATTGTTAATTGGGTAGGTTATTTTGACAAATAATGTGATTTACTTTTATAAGGTCATTTTTTGTGAAGTTTTTATAATGCACTTGAATGTTGCATCTCGTACATTTGTGCAGTAATTTTGTATTATATGTTGCACTTGAAAGTTTAAGTTGCATCTCAAACAGTTGTGCACTAATTTTGTATAGAATTTTTGCATTGATTATGCACTAATTTTGTATAGAATTTTGTATTGAATGTTTCTATAAATTTGTATCTATCCTTTATGGTGCTATCTGATGTTTCTGTCAATTTGGGAATAATGAATTTAGCTCAACAAAATGAGCAAAATAAACAAGTACTCAAGACCAACAATTAGTTTCAAATAGGATATTTCATTCAACAAAATCAAGTTCAAACCACCATACAAGAAACACTACCAATGATAAATTCAAATTACAATACTACACAAAACACTTTAACCTGCTATTTTGATCCATATAGCAATACACATTATGAAGATACACACCATGAAAATACTACTAAAGATTTCTATCTTCTTCACTTCAATCGTCTTCTCTGGTGTATTTTTCACCTCATCTTTTATCTTATTAAATGAGTTACATTGTTCTTACATTTGAGTGAATGCAGATTCAACTTCTATCTCCATAATTTTTCTATCACTGTAAGCACCAATCAATTTTTTTTCCTCTTCGTTATCTTTAATAGTTCATTCATTTCCTCCACTTTCTTCACCAACTTTGGAACAATGAACTTAGATCGTTCATCAACCATACCATCCCTCCAAAGACAAAGTTACACTTATTTGATCCATAATAGGAGAAAGACCAAAATCTTCTTTTCGGATTATTATCAGAACAAGAAGTCTTCAAATAAAGTAAGAGACCATGATTGTATCGCACCTCCGCATTCAACCTTGGATCTTCCTTGTCTAAACAAATCTTATTCAAATCCAATTTTACATCTTTCATGGCTAACCCTAATTTCAAAAATCATAAATTAAAAATTAGTGAAAATAGTGAGAAGGAGTTTTAAACAAACAAAGAAAACTAAGAAGATATTAGAAATTTACCAAAGAAAATAAAGAAAACCAATGAAAAGATTTTACCTTCAACAATAGAGAGAAAAATGAAAGTAGAGTAGAAGAGGGGGAGGGGGGAGGTCTATGCCTCTCTTTAATGCATTATATTAAAAAATAAAGGAATCTAATAAACAATATATAAAGGTATGTGTCCAAAAAATAGGTTCATAATGATTTTTAAAGACTCTTATGCACTCAAGGAACGTGATTACATGCAGTGGTTCAAGTGGAAAGATATATGTCATTTAAATATGGAAAAAAAATCTAGGGGGGTCATAGGACCCCCGCAAAGTTCAGTTTACGTAACTGCAAATTTAAGAAAAGTAGAAGTATTTTTCGCACCTTTTTCTATTTTTTTTATTTTTCAAGTATAATTTTGTTATGTATTTTTAATAATTTTATTAAATAATGCAACTTATCTTTTGTGCTCATTTTTCAACTTGATATTCAACTTTTATATGACTTTTTATGTAAACATATATAAACTACCAAAAAAATAAAATTAAATACATATAATATTAAAATCTAAATTTTATATATTATATGTTATATCAATTAAAATTTATATTGTTCAAATCCAATTTTACATCTTTCATGACTAACCCTAATTTCAAAAATCATAAATTAAAAATTAGTGAAAATAGTGAGAAGGAGTTTTAAACAAACAAAGAAAACTAAGAAGATATTAGAAATTTACCAAAGAAAATAAAGAAAACCAATGAAAAGATTTTACCTTCAACAATAGAGAGAAAAATGAAAGTAGAGTAGAAGAGGGGGAGGGGGGAGGTCTATGCCTCTCTTTAATGCATTATATTAAAAAATAAAGGAATCTAATAAACAATATATAAAGGTATGTGTCCAAAAAATAGGTTCATAATGATTTTTAAAGACTCTTATGCACTCAATGAACGTGATTACATGCAGTGGTTCAAGTGGAAAGATATATGTCATTTAAATATGGAAAAAAAATCTAGGGGGGTCATAGGACCCCCGCAAAGTTCAGTATACGTAACTGCAAATTTAAGAAAAGTAGAAGTATTTTTCGCACCTTTTTCTATTTTTTTTATTTTTCAAGTATAATTTTGTTATGTACTTTTAATAATTTTATTAAATAATGCAACTTATCTTTTGTGCTCATTTTTCAACTTGATATTCAACTTTTATATGACTTTTTATGTAAACATATATAAACTACCAAAAAAATAAAATTAAATACATATAATATTAAAATCTAAATTTTATATATTATATGTTATATCAATTAAAATTTATATTGGTATACAGTATACATATTGTAAAACATTAAAAAATACTTCAAAAGACCATAAAAATTAGAAAATGGAACGAGGTAATATCAATTTCATTCAACGAGGTGAAATACGAAACTACTGTTAAAGTAACATAACATTATATGAGTAGTGCTTGAAAACTAAAATTAAACTTTGTTCATACCAACAACTATAAGAAGACAACAATAATGAGCATCAAAAAATATTTAAATACAATATTCATGTCTACGTAGAGTGTCCGAAAACATGCATGTAGCATATGAATATCATATGACACAAAGTTAAATGAGATCAATTTCATTCAATGAGGTAAAATATAAAACAACTGTTAAAGCAACATAACATCATATAAGTAGTACTTAAAAATCAGAACTAAACTTTGTTCATACCACAATTATAAGAAAACAACAGTAATGAGCACCAAAAAGTATTAAAATACAATATTCATGTCTATGTATGCCTTATTTTTTAAGGACTACTGAACTAACAATGTATCTCAAAATCTTTGAACCACCGAGTTTACTCGTAACATTGTCAGTCACCTCACTTTCACTTTTACACCATCATTTTACTTTTTTCGAGCATAATCCCAAAGTAATGCACCATATCTCATATAATGGTTGGAAGTATTAAACTTGTTGGTTAAAATATCAAACAAATCATCACTGGCAAACTCAACAAAGGCACACACATACATACTACAATCACTGAAAAAACAGTAACCAAAAAAAGGTTATGTATAGTTATATATACAAATATAATATAGTAAATTAAATAATATAAATAGTTGTACTTAGACTGTGGAGCCTGTTGGGGAACATCCCTCACAATAACATACTCAAGTGGATCGAACATGGCCTTGTCAATTCATGCAGGCTCTCTATCCCAAGATATATTCACTAGTTTACCATAAAAATCAGTTGCAATAAAAAATAATGGTATGATGATAGCAAGTGATTGAACATGTCGATGAATATTTTTTGTGTTCACATTTGCTCCAATAAATGAATCGTACACATATAGACACCTATGTCTAATGCAAAACAACACCATAATCTAATGAAATGATTCACTAATGTAAACTGAAATTATAATGTTGTCTACATTATCTCAAGATACATTTGCAGGCATCTTACAATTCCTAATGTATTGACCAACATAGTGTTCAGGATAGATGTATCTCATATCCTTGTTCGTACCCAACCATTGTTTCTCAATTACACAGACCCACTTAATGAACAAAACATCAGTTGTGGTATATGTTATCGGTTTCATCGTACTATACTTTTCTTTTTTTTTGCAAATAGTAATGATCACATCTACATGTTGTTTTATAAAAAGCAAATATTATAACAGTTACACTTAATATTTTCATACAATAGGAATAGTAATAAAACATATAAAACAATCTGAAATCACGTAAGGTATATAGTTGAAACTTGAACAGTAACCATATTAAACAAATATAAGCATACACAAAGAATTTAGTAGACTGATACTAATTTAGCAGAAGGGCCAATTAAGATTTCATCTAGTAGACTCAAACTGGCACTAATTGTTGTATCTTTAAAAATTGATTAGGACTAGTAAATCAATAGTAGCAGTTAAGTCAGTAAAAAAAAGATAATTCATTTCTCTGAAAAATCTCAGGAGTGATTTGTTTTTCTTTCTATTTTTCTTAGTCTGACATAGTAATTACATTCACCAATTCTGTAATAAATTTCACTAAAATACCTTATTTTCGGCCATTACAATACAATCTATCCCTTTTATCCTCACAACCCCAATAAATTTTTTGTTGTTCTTGGTTCCCTGTTATTCTCATTTCCCTTTATTTCTTTCAAGATTTAAGATTCTTGCAATACTTTGTCCCTCAACCATTTTCAAGATTGTTCCTTTTTGTTCACCATACCCTATTCTATCAAATGGTATTGATATTGATCATTTGTGTACTTCTTTCTTGGCATTTAAACCTAGTAAAGAATAGAACCTTCGGTGACACAAAGCATATTTGATGTGTTACCTAATGACATAACCATGTTCCAGAAATGATAAAGGAATACTTGTTTATTAGCTGAGAGGTTGTGGACTACATAAACCTTGTCATTGTTATGTGATGCCTTGACCTTACACAAATCCAATGCACTTCTTTAACTTCATGATTTACTAACCTAAATACAAGTTAAAATATAACTGCCTAAGAAAATACTATCAATATAAGCCCAGATCCACGGAATATTTGTCAGAAATAATAGACACACACATACACACCAACTTAGTATATGCTTTTGCCATGTATATTAAGATTTGATATATTCTACCTAGATCAAGTACTTGAAACTTTACTAGAGCAAGCAAGTCAACAATTTCTTCTCTATCTCAACAATAAACTTGAACATAGTCAAAGTGTCATTCACAACTATAAAATTCTTTTGTTTAGGTTACTCACTACTTTTCACAAATAAAACAAAGTTATGATGTTAGACACTACCATCATGATGAGCTTGATTAACTAAAATTACTGAGTAGTCGTTAATGATATAATTGCTAAATCAGAAAAACATCCGATACATGAACCATATCAATTTCATACATATATACACAAATACACCAGTAATAGCCAAGAACAAGAAGCACTCAAAGCGTCAAACACTTAACTTCATAGTTTCAACAGCTATAAAAAATGAAAGGTTACAATCAATACAAATCAATTTCATGTATTGAATACCAATAGTCATTCTTTTGAAAGAAACATAATCCACATGAATTTTCATACACATCCTAATCTAACACATAGTACTTTTCACCGGTACACAGTATATGCTATATGTAACTTGTATTAACTTAGATCTGACACATACTTCATCGTTTTATGGACGATCAGTGTGAATTAATGTAAGAAACCAACTCTTCTTATGAATTTTCAATCCACCAGTTCAAATTCAGAATTTATGATGACATTTTCAGCATTGCTTTTTCTACCCCTATTATTATTTAATAAAACATAACAATGTTATATGAGGTTATATACAAAACTCTTCAATATATGATTTACTACATTAAGCTAAAGAAAATAAAGGGTTATCTTTCACGAATTTTCTTCACATCTGTATAACACCAATCCGTAAATTGGTCTACAGGTATCTCTAGAACCTCAAATTCAACATAGTCTTCAAATGAATGTTTTTTTATTGAAGTAATCTAAAAATTTTTCATGGATGAATCCATATCGTTGGTGAATTATCATTGAAGATTTATCAAAGATCACAGGTGATAAAGTTTGGGATTCGAATTTGGGTGTTTCAAGCATCCTAAATGTTTGTTCTAGTGCAATCAGTTGAGACTCCATAAAAGATAACAATTCATCCAATGTAGAAAGGTTGTCATTTGATTTTGCACCAACAATGTCACCACATACAGTACATATAATTACATTAAAAAAAAGTCATATAAAGCTTATTTTGCTATATTAGAATAAACACAACACTCAATATTAAGTGTAAGGGTAAGTAATTAATAAGTTAAAACCATATGTATTAAAGATTAAAAAGTTGATATTAAATTAATGTAACGTTACCATCCTTTTCAACAGCCATATCATGAGACAATTCATCTGTCATGTTGATTGGTTCAGTAAAAAAAATTTTACATGTCTTGCTTGCATGTGGTGTTTGTAATGAATCATCCACAGACCAGGAAGCATTCTTCTAATGATCATAAAAATAAAATTAACTTTTGAAAAAAATAAATAAACCTGTCAAAAATTTTAAATGTTCATACCTGTTTTTCTTTTAATTCATCAGACTTAATTTTTGTAAACTTTAATTTATTCAAAATAAATCTAACAGATTCAGCAACATATTGCTTTATCTTCTTGAATTGTTTCTCAACCTACTCATAAAACAATACTGAATATAGTAAGCTTATCTTAAATAATATCTATAATATATTAAAAGTGTGAAGAGCCTTAGAAATGTTGTTTGAACTTTTGCCCTTCATTAAAAGTCTTTGCTTTAGATAAAATCGTCTTTTCATTTTTTTCCAATATTTATGAACTAAAACTTAATTAAATATATTTATAATAAAATATTTTCTTATTAGAAGTCATTAGAATTAATGGCAACTAATATTTTTTTATTAGTTTAAAAATTCTAAACCAACTAAATTTGATTTTAAGAAGATTTGAAAAATCTAATCAACATCTACATCTACATCACATCTACAATATATTATATTATCTATCGGTAATCTATAATCTATATCTATAATCTATAATCTATATCCATAATATATTAAAAATTTGTAGACCCTTATAAAAGTGATTTAAATTTTTTGTCCTTCATTAAAATAACTTGCAATAGACAAAATTGTCTTTTCACTTTTTTAAAAAATAATTATCATTAAATTATTATTCAAATATTTAAATAAAAAAAAATCAAAAGGAATTAATCTGATGTGCCAAATTATTCATTAGGAATCCTACACAAATTTTTAGAAAAAAATTTATTCATAAAAAGGGAAAAAATTAAGAACCAAATTGATAGTTAAAACAAACGCATGGAAAAGTAAAAGATTCCTACTCAAATTTTTAAGGAAAGAATTTTACGAATCAAAATATATCTTTTTTTCTACAAAAAACATATGCATGGAAAGAAAATATCCATAATAAGGAAAAAAAATTAAGAAGCAAATTAAAATTTAAAAAAAAAACAAATGAAAAAGAAAAAGATTCCTACTCAACTTTTTAAGGAAAGAATTTTGGGAATCAAAATATATTTTAAAAAATATATATATGCATGGAAGGAAAAAGTATATTTTATTCAGGTAAAAAATCATAATATGTAACAATTCTAACTTAATTAGAATTTTATCTTATTTATAAAAAACATGTCTACAATTCTATTTAAGTAGTTATTTGATCAAATTTTACTAGAAAAATGTGTACAATTCTTCTACTTATGCACTTTCTTCTTATTCTTCTTATTTTTGTATTGATTTTGATTGATGATTAATTAACATTTTCTTCATAAATTCTTTAGGGTTTTCTAGCCTTCTTCGTTATATGAATTCTCTTTTAAATTTTTACTTATATGCAATTATTTTAATTGTGAATAAATTATGAGATTTAACATATCATCATTATGTTTAGAGATAATAAATCAAAACCCCCTGAAACTTGTCCCGACAACTTACTTTAGCACTTAAACTAACCTTCTATTTAGTTACTCCCCTTAATATCTCTAAAGTGAATTAATTTCAACCCTAATGCTGACGTGGCATTTTTTTCTAAAAAAGGGAAAAAAATGCGTGAATATGTTTTTTTAAAAAACCTATATATATATATATATATATATATATATATAAATACAGAAAAAAGAAAAAAGAAAAAAAATTCCTCTTCTTCTTCACCTGTCCCACCCCCCAAAACCGTCAACAGTCCCCCCATCCTCCCACTCCTCCTTCGCCGAATCCACCACCAAACCTGCAAACACTCCCACCCTACTTCTCCTCCAATTACGAAAACTGCCACCCCCACCTTTAATTTCTCCTCCTTCAACCCCTTAGATCAATAAAAAGGGAATGAAATTGAATTTAAAAATAAAAAAATCGACATGATTTGGAAGTTTGGTTATTGATTTTTGAGAATTTGATGTTGATTTGGTCGAATTTTTCAAGTGAGTTGAGTTTTTATCACTATTTTATGATATTTTTCGATGGTAGTAATTGAATTTTTCAAGTGAGCTGAGTTTTCAGGCGAAAATTCGCCAAAAAATCTAGCAAGTGTGGCTGTGTTGGGGTGGATGGGGTGTGTGTGCAGGTGCGAGGATGGACAGGGGGAGGGGAAGGAGTGGGGGGTTACGAAGAAGATGGAAGATGGGGGGGGGGGGGGCTATTTTTTAATTTAAAATATTTTATCTATATATTAAAATATATATATATTTATATATATATATATAAATATTTAAAAAATACTTTATTTATGTGGCTCCAACGTGGCGGTGATGTGACGCTGACGTGTCAGCGAGTGTGATGCACTCTCCATTATGAGAGTGGTATTATATATTAAGGGGTAAAATTAATTCACTTTAAATATGTTAAGGGGGGGTAAATAAATAGAAGGTTAGTTTAAGTGATAAAGTAAATATAATGATTTTTTTGTTACATGCTCTGATGATTTTCGCATAGACAAAATATGATCAAACACTCTTTTAAGAGGTAATTTAATTTCTATCATCAATTTAAATAACTTTTACTAATAGATGATGCTTTGCAACTTACAAACATGTGTTTTCATTCAAAGTAGTAGTTTAAACTTGAGACATAGCTCCTTTCTACTATCTGTTTTTTCGTTCTTTTGTGTGTAAGCCAAAGTTAGAGCCTTCCAATGGATTTATTTATTTTAAAGTTAATTAGCTCTTTTTAATAATTTTATTTTTGTATATAGTTTTATTGATTAACTTGAGACGTACGTGTAGAATACATTTCTAGCATTTAAAAATAAATATTTAATGATGACACTAATGTTTAGGGCTTAAGTGTACTAAATCCTTTATATTCATTATTTACAGAAAGTAAATATATATTTTTAATAAGTAGTACTTTTTAAATATAAATAGTAAGTATATGTAAACATGGCTAATCATAATTATCCATTTTAAATATAGTTATTTTTAATTATTTTTTGTTCTTGCATTAATTCAAATATTTATCCTGTCTAAAAATTAAGGTTTATATTACGAGAATGGTGATTTTCTTTTTTGTTCCCACAAGTTTCAAGGTGATAGAATATATATTGGGTTAAAAAGAAAAAGAGCACTTTGAGCTTCATTTAAATTTTGGAGTCTTTATTTTTTTTTTATTTGCTTTTTTATTTTCTATTTGAACTACATACAAATATGTCTTGAATTTTTTTCTATTTTGGAATTGTGAATAAAAAGACTTCTATGATAACAATTAGGGGGTGCTCATCGGTTGACTTATAGTTCAATTTTATGTATTATCGATTTATTAATTTTTGATTTCTAAACATGCTAATCGATAATCAAATCAATAAACGATTGGGTCCTTAACAATTCAATTTTTAAGTTAATTGATAAAAAAATGCTCATTTATATACACGATATGATAATGTTCACATAGTCAAAGACTTTGCTATTGATTTATATGAATGTAATTTGATATTACGTTTATGCGGTCTAATTTTGCACTATTTTAATTTCTGTTTCATAGCTTTCTTATTAATTAACGTGACACACGTGTAAAACACGTACACTTGACTAGTATTCTGAATAATGTAAATACCCAATGTAAAAGAATGTAATATATATAAAAGCAGATAAATTTGTTGCATATAGACTTAACAAAAGTATTACACATTGCAGTAAGAAAAAAATAATGAAATTGTCAATACTTAATGTTCATTCAAAATTCAGAGTTGAAAAAATTAGCTACAATATGCCAATATTGTTTTAAATTATATATATATTAATAGAAATGAAATCAATACTTACATAATGCCGCATATACCATTAATCAAATTAATAAATTAAAACTTTATTACTGAACTTTTCCTGAAAATCAGACATTTCATCAAGAACATGTACATATAAATAAAATAGATTTTCAATACCAACAATGTCATAACTTTTACATTGTATTACGAATCAAAAATAGACCTTTTTCTGTAAGTTCAACATGTCAGCTCGAACCTACAAAATATATGACATATATATAGAACACATAGTTAGTAAATTCGTAAACGAAATTGAAAATATTAATTGAAAAAGTAATATGAATATTCATAATGTACATTTGCCAATTCATTCTTCATATATATGAATGAAACAACTTTTACATAAGATGACGAATGCTTTTCAGCACCAACATCTGGATGAACAAAGTTGTCCTGATCTTGTTGAACGAAGTTGTCTTGATGTATTGATAACAAATTATACTTTATTATTTCCTCATTGGTAAAGATAATTTCTTTGAATTGATACTAGTATAAAAAACATGAGTTAAATGAAATTGATAACAAGTACTCCCTCCGTTTAAAAAAGAACAACCTACTTTTCTTTTTAGTCCGTTTCAAAAAGAATGATCCCTTTCTTATTTTAGAAATAATTTAATTTCAACTTTCCACATGGCATGTTTAGGACCACAAGATTAAAGGGCATTTTGGTACATTTGACAAAATTTTAATTTAAGGCCACAAGATTCAAAAGTCTTCTTTATTTTATTAAACTTTGAACCAAGTTAAAATAGGTCATTCTTTTTGAAACGGAGAAAGTATATAATTACTATGAAATAGATATTGATTTAGAATAAAAGCTAATATATAATAATATTATGTTTTAAAAGGAAAGTTAATAAAAATACTGTAAAGAAGTGTAGTTAACATTACCTCTTTGCTATAATGCTTAAACATTATTGTCTTCAAATACTCATTAAAAATGAGTTCCTCCAATGACTTCCAATTTAGAATTCGAGGACTCGGAAGTGATTCACTTTGAATAGAAATAACTTTATCCAAGTTCAAACAACATTCATAAAACCAAATTTGAAGAGCCAAATGAAATCCATCAAATATAAATGATGATGGATTGGTCCTCAAACCATGACTATTTGATTTATGCAATATTTTTAAAAACTCATTGCCCCAATCATAATTCAAGTACTCATCTGACTCAACTAAATCAAAGTAAATCAGGTAGGAAGAACCTAATTATAAAATAAATCATACCAATTTTATACAAATCTTCCTCCCTAAAAAAATTTCCAGTCACAACAAAATCAGTGTAGAAATCACATCTCTTAACCTTTTCAATACCAGGATAATACTTAGACATAAGTTTGTTTGGAGCTTTGGGATCTGAATAAAAATCTGATTTTTTTCAAACCTTAAACCAGTGACTACACAAAATTCCCTCTTACCAAAATGAAACAACTTACCGTTTAATCCAAAGATGAAAAAAATCATCTCTATTATTCTCCGTCTTTGAGCAACAGATTTCAAAGAAGTTGGGTCTGCACTTTAAGATGTTGCATCTTCAAAAAGTTCCCAAATGAAGATTTTTCAAACATTTCGAAGTGCACCTTATTCCATCTTAACATAAGGTCATCAAAAACATCAACCTTAACGTACGATGCCCAATGACTATATGTTTTTCGCTTCTACATACATTTACAAACACAAAAATAAGAAAGTAAAAATACAATCATCAAAATAACACCAATTAGACAATTTTTATATTAATATACTTTTCACATTTTTAATAATAAGCAACAAAATAAAAAAATCATAAAATTTGTGTAAAGAATTTATACAATCTTTGAACAAAAAAAAAATAAAAAAATCAAACAAGTTTTACTGACAAAAAAAATTAACTATTATTATAACACAAAAACTTAACATGCATTGACATTTTAAAGAATCTGTAAAAATAATATGTAAAATCAGATAACTTTTTTAAAAATTCCAACAATTTGTATAACAATATAAAAAATCATACAATTTTTATAAAACACTTCATACAAACTATTAAAAAAAAAACTCAAACAAATTTTACAAAAAAAAAATAATACCTTGTAATTTTTTCGAGATTCGTTGTTGCTATTATTCTTGGATACATCCTTTTCATTTTATACTTTAGACCTCGCCCTTGTTACTTGAGAAGGTGATTCACCTTCAAATTTGGGTTTGTTGGATTTGAGTAATGAAATTTCATCCTCAAAATCGGAGTCTGAAACTTGCTCACTAACAATATTTTTTCTCTTATAATTCTTCTTATCTTGAGGAATGACAATCTTTTTGTTGAGTTTTTATCAATACGCATGTTCAAATTGAGATTCTCAAACAGTTCATCAACAAGAGGAACTTTCAATTTTATTGGACAAGCATTGATTTTGCTTCTTTTTTACACTTAGATAGAGGAGATGGAGTGAAACAACCTAGATCAAATGAATGTCTAGAAAAAATAATGGGGCTATTATTCTCGATTAGTCTAGAACTTTTACACAAAGGAGTAGAATCAAACTTGCATATAGACATGATTCATGAACACCTATCACAACAAGACATAGAAGAATACAAAATTTTGTTGCGATTATACTGAGAATTCACACGAAATATGGAAAGGAAGATAACACTTTTGGCGATATTGTATAAGCAAATCTCACATTAGATAAGAATGAAAAAGTTGAGTAAACCGCAATTTTTTTCAGGAAAT
The DNA here is from genome assembly GCF_002878395.1 of Capsicum annuum. Classification (NCBI taxonomy): domain Eukaryota; kingdom Viridiplantae; phylum Streptophyta; class Magnoliopsida; order Solanales; family Solanaceae; genus Capsicum; species Capsicum annuum. Next base: position 120,170 of record NW_025857759.1, read on the forward strand.
AGCTTGAGTATGTCAATCGAGAAGAAAGGCACTTTGAGAATGAAAAAGTGTTTAAGTCAAAATAAAAGTCTTCTTTTAATAAAGTTCTTTTAGAAAAGTGTGCAACCTTTTGAAATAAAATATCATAATATATTCTTATCATAATTATCAATACACTATTTAAGGAGAAAATTTAATATTATCCTATAAATTGGGAACTAATTTTAATGTATAAAATAAAATATTGAATTTTTTAAATAAAATAAAATATATAGATATTTTAAAAAGTTATTATAACTTGCAATTAAAAAGTTATTAATGAAATTATCTAAAAGTGTTGCTAAAATTTACAATTTTCAATCTAATAATTGTATAAGGGATAATTTTCACTTATTAAAAGAATCATGTTTGTTTTTATTAGAAAAAAAAGGGCATAAATATCCCCTTATCCTATTACCAAAATTTTAATCACACGTATTTTCTTTGCATAAGACTTATTACCCCCTGAATTTCTAAAAAATGTAATTAATTTCACCATAAATTTTTATATTCAAATCTCAAGTAAGTGGTAAAATACACACACCTATCCAAATATGACACATGTATTTTTTTTTATTCTTTTTATCACTCTTCTACCCGTAACAATTTTAAAATTTCTTCCACATTGCTTAAATATGATTTACACCATCCATACCTACAATGAACACTCATCATACCGATGGATATACAAGCACTGAAGCTAATAATAGCTTCACACGTTACAAAATCATCAAAATAAATAATTACAATACAATCTAAATATTTAAATTATTTGGGCTAATTAATTAAATCATTAATTTTTTTGCATTATTAAATTTAAATTTTAAATTTGGGATAATTAATTAAATTATTGAATTTTTCACATTATTAAATTGAATTTTTATTTTTTTCTTACATAGTAATTTTGTTTAAAAAATGATAGATAGAGAGAGGAAATGAAATTAGAAAAAGTATTAAGCATTGTAGGAGTTAAAGAGTAAGATGGTAAGTGTCGTAAAATTTTAATAATACGTATATTGTATCTTTTCGATATTATGATATTTTTAATTTTAAATTAAAAAATAAAATCAATAAAAAATAGTACGCAATATTTCCCAAAAATGATGGTGGTCTCCTAGAGGAGAATGATGTAGCTATGGCAAAATAAAAGAGTTAAAAGAAAACAATAACAAATGATAAATGAGAAGAAAAAAATATGAATGATAAATGAGAAGAAAAAAAATAAAAAGAAAAAGTTAGTACCTCATTACACAAGGAAAAATTAATTGTAGTTTTAAAAAGTTTAGGGGGTAATAGGATCCCTCAAAGATAAAGTGTATAATTAAAATTTTGGTCAAAGGATGAGGTGTAGTTTTGCTTTTTCCCTTTTGATTATTTGTTAAAATGTATGGTATGAAATTATGGTTTGACAACTATGAAAGTTCTCACTTTATGTAGTCACTGATTTATTGGTATACCATCGTTTTCGTATTTATTTTTTCAGTTATGCCCTTACTAAATATTATATAATTTTATTTTATCCTTTACCCTATATTATTTAACTCCACCTAAATATCCTACCCTAATACGTCTTTTGCATTCAGCCCCCTCACCCACCCAACCCCCGACCCAAAGATTTTTTTGTAAATCTTTTTTTTTTTTAGAAAATTTTGAAAAAAATTATTATCCTCCTGTACTTCAACCTCCCCTGAAATTCTTATATTTTTTTTTACCCCACTCTCACGCCATACCCCGACCTCCCACTGTCAATTTTTTTTTTAATTTTTTTTTTATTTTTCAAAAAAGAATTCTTACTCCAATTCCATCCCTATCACCCCGACTCACCATCCCATACACAAAAACTTCAAACAAATTTTCTTACCCCACCCTCCTTATACAATTCGTTCTCAATAATTTGTGTTAAATATATTAAATGCTTTTAAAAAATATTTTTATACTTGCATAACGAACACAAAAAAATACGTAAGAAACAACTTATTTCTCCTAAAAATATTTTTCACCCTACCGAACACACCCGCAGCATACACAAAAAATGCATTCAAACTTTGTACTTGTCATTGGTGGTCATGTCTCAAAACACCAAAAGAAATAAAATTTGTTAATATCAAAAGAATGAGTCCGGCTACATTTATTTTGATCTACTTTTTTATTGGTTTTGTTAGAATTTACATAAATATAACAAGTTAATATATTTATATGGTATAATTTGTGACAAATTAGCAGGAAGAAAGTTATATTAAATTATTTTACTAACAATTATTGATAAATTTAATATTTATAATATTAAGAGCATATTAGTAAACTTACTAGTTACGACAGAGTACCATACCATCAAACCAAACAATAATACTGTTATTAAACAACAACAAATGTTATAATTCATCTAAACATGATATTGTGCTATATTGTATAGCACAACACCATACCATATAGTACTATACATTATAAAATCATGGAAAACTATTATCCAGACAAAGTATTAGGCTGAAATGTGGTCATAATTCAACATGTTCAACTATTACGTACTAGATTTTAATTTTTTGTTTTATAAGTTTTAGTATTTAATAGAATTTGTTTTTAACTATACATAACATCAAATAAAAAACATCTTTTAAAAATGATTGACAAGGTTTTTTTTAGTCAATTTGGTGTATATATCACCACAATTTTTAATGCGTATATAATAGGAAATTCACTAATATAAGAGCTAATTACTTCTCAACCACTAGTTTCAAATAGTAGTTTTCAAAAATTGCATTTTGTACCGCTAAACTCGCTCTTCTAGATACACTAGAGTTGCATGGACCGTGTGAGCACAGGCCTAACACTATAGACATTTTTTAGCACCTAAATTCGATATTGATGAGATATAAATATAAATGTACATTGATTTAAAATGATAACTTTTTAAATAATAACTATTTGACGGTACTCGCTAAGGAGTGAAGTTTTATAAGATAGTTTTTTTCATATGATAAGAAAGTGTAATATGTTGTGTGGTCGGATTATTTTAATTGTTTGGTGATAAGATTGAAACCTGTAGGGGGGTGCGGATGACTAACTTGTAAAGATAACTTGTAAAATAGATCTATTATATATAATGGATATATGTTTCTTTGTGATATTATTTCATCCATATTTTCTCTCCAATATTTTAAATATTTGTAGTCTGTCATTTTATCCTGTAGTAATTGTAGAGTTGCAGATTTCTGTATAATAATTTATCCTAATTGTACTGTAAT
>NW_025857759.1:126429-147745 GCF_002878395.1 Capsicum annuum
AAGTAAAATAAACAAATATAAAAGGAAGTATCTAAGTAGGCAACACAGACAAACACGTCGATCTGCTACCTGCTTATCATTTTATGTCTATTTTATCTTTTTATTAAATATTATTAATTTTTTAATACTTAGATGATTAATTAATAGCGGTATTTAGTAAAATTACAATTGAAGCAGTTGAAATAGACATGTCATAAATGTCTATTTTTCCTTTTCAATTAAATATTCTTATTTTTTTTAATAATAAATGACCTACAATAATTAATTAGGAGTGATACAGTAAAATCAAGGTTGAAGGACGCCAACTTAATTTAAAACATCAAGAGTTAATTTATCATTTGTCGATTTTATCATTTTATTAAATATTATTATTTTTTAATACTTAGATGACTCATCATAATTAATTAGGAGCGATATTTAGTAAAATTATGGTTGAAGCAACTGCAACAAACATGTCATAAATGCATATTTTTCTTATTTTAATTAAATATTATTAATATACTAATACATAAATTACTTATAATAATTAATTAGGGGTGATATAGTAAAATCATGGCACAGCTCTTGAAGCAGTTATGTCAAAACTAATGTTTTAATTAAATATTATGAATTTTTTAATATATAAATGACTTATAATAATTAATTAGGGCTAATACGCTAAAATAACGGTTGAAGGAGGTCAACTTAATTTAATTCATAAAAAGTTAATTTATCATTTTATGTTTATTTTATTTTTTAAATATTATTAAACTTTTAACACTTAGATGACTCATAATAATTAATTATGAGCTATATTTAGCAAAATTATTGTTGAAGCAGCTGCAGCTGACATGTCATCTATTTTTTTAATTAAATATTATTAATTTTTTAATACATAAATGACTTATAATAATTAATTAGGAATGCTATAGCAAAATTACGGTTAAAGCAGCTGAAACAAACATCATAAATATCTATTTCTTAATTAAATATTATTAATTCTAATATATAAATGACTTATAATAATTAATTAGAGGTAATATGGTAAAAAATATTATTAATTATAATAATAAATAACTTATAATAATTAATTAGGGGTAATATGGTAAATCACAGAGCAATTAGGGATAATATAGTAAATAATGAAGCAACTGGTTGAAACCAACAAATGTTATAATTCATCCAAGCATTATATTGTGCTATACTGTATAGCACAACACCATATCATACAGTACTATACATTATAAAATCATGGAAAACTATTATCCAGACAAAGTATTAGGCTGAAATGTGGTCATAATTCAACATGTTCAACTATTACGTACTAGATTTTAATTTTTTGTTTTATAAGTTTTAGTATTTAATAGAATTTGTTTTTAACTATACATAACATCAAATAAAAAACATCTTTTAAAAATGATTGACAAGGTTTTTTTTTAGTCAATTTGGTGTATATATCACCACAATTTTTAATGCGTATATAGTAAGAAATTCACTAATATAAGAGCTAATTACTTCTCAACCACTAGTTTAAAATAGTAGTTTTCAAAATTGCATTTTGTACGACTAAACTCGCTCTTCTAGATACATATATCATATATGTATCTGTGTGTCTAAGTTTTCAAATTGGCTAAATGCATATACAGACCCCTTAACTATTTCACTTTTTTCGTATAGGCACCTCAATTAAGAAAGATACTTATTGAACCCTTCATTACTTCACAAAACGTATCAATTGAACACAATCGTTGATGTAGCGCTAATATGACATAATGCATGCACTGCACTCAATTTAAGAGTGTCAAATATTAAATTTTAGCTTTTTTTTTTAATCTCTTTATCTTTTTTATTTTTCTTAATTATCTCATTTCTCATATTTTTTATTTTTAAAAATACTTGCCCCTCAACTACTGTTCTTCTTCTTCTTCATTTTCCCTTCTTCTTTATTTTCTCGAACAAATGTTAGCAAATTCTTCTTCTCTTTCCTTTACATTTCAAGCTATTCTTGAATAAGCAATGTGTGATGAAAAAAAGCTGATGTACCTAGTAAGCTTTTTGAACTTTTTTTGTTTTGCTAAAGAGGGGAAAATCCCTTTATTGATTAATGTTGTGACACTTCTTATACGATGCTTTGGGCGAACTAAAATGCTCGAGGAAGCGGTATCGGTGTATAAAGAGCTAGACCCAGATTCAAGAAACACGAGTGTAATTAATTTTTTGTTAGATTGTTTGCTTCGTGGAGGGAATATTGATCGTGGGTTCAAGGTGCTCGATGAAATGCTTAAAAGGGATAGTGATGTTCCTCTGAACAATATTGCGATGGATATTGTTTTGTCCGCTGTGTGGAAGAGGATTTGGATTGAGAAAATGATAAGCGTGGAGGAAATTGATGGACTTCTTGTGAGATTCTTTGAGCATGGTGTTTTTTGGATGACGTATGGTTTACTAAATTGATTACCAAATTTTATTGAAGTGGGAAATGCTATAAGGCCTGACACCTTTTACATGAATTTGCTTATGAATGAGATGAAGGAAAAGAAAGTTAAACCAAATGTTATGACATTTGGGATTCTCATCAATCATTTATGCAAATGTTACAGGGTCGATGAGGAATTGCAGATGTTTGAGCAGATGGGAGGGAGTGAAACTGATGGCGTTCTTGTTAAGCCATTTTTTCTTCCTTCTCAATTGAAAGGGGAGAGGGAAATAGGGTTTGTGTATTTGGAAGAAGAAAAGTGAAGAAGGGAAATGATGTCTGTGTATTTGGAAGGAAAGAGGGGAAATAGGGGGTGGGGGGAGGATCGGATAGGCGGGGGTGTGGGGGGAGGTGTTAATGTTTTTTTTTTTTAAATTTAAATTTAATTATATTTAAAAATTTTCTTATAATTATTTTAAGTTAAAATTCCACGTGTCGTTGTCTGATTTGTCATTTTGCCACGTCATTGGTTTGTGTAGTACGCGCATTTTACTTTTTCGCCACGTCAATAAATTGGGCTCAATTAAAATCATTTGTGAAGGAGTAAAAGGTTCAATAGGTACTTGGTTTAATTGAGGTGCCTGTACGGAAAAAGTGAAATAGTTTAGGGGCTTGTATATGTATTCCGTCTTTCTAATTTTATGCATTTGAGTTTTATAATTTTTCATGTATATTTTTATGTGTCTGAGTTTCATAATTGTGTGTGTTTTTCATGTGTCTGAATTTCTCGAAAACAATGAAGGATTTGAGGAGGGAGAATGGAGAAAACAAAAGGATTTTTGAATTTCTTGTTAAATTTGAAAATTTTCACGACCACACGATCTACTCTCTCTTTTTCTTTCTTTGTCACCATTCTCTCCAACAAAACCATTAGAAAATCCACCAGCCACTACCATAAAAAATATTTTCCTTTTTCATTCTCATTTTCGCACACCCAAATAGGCCCTCGTTTTCATTATTCTTCGATCCTCGAAGAGTTACCACCACAGCTTCGACAAATCCAACCAGTAACCACTCAATACCCACTCAGACAAATTAAACAATTGTCACAGCAAAACTACTAGAAAAATCATCGTCGACCACCACCTAAAACCCTTTTTCTATTTTGTTCTCTTACTCACTACTAAAACTTCATCAAATCTACGACATAGGTCCGTTTAAACAGGTCCCCATTTTCTGTTATTCATTGATCCATAATTAATCACCACCACAACTTCAACAAAGCCAGCCACGAGAAAATACTAACCACCCAACGAGCATTTCGATGAATTGAACAATCGTCAAAGCAAAATCACCAAAAGCCTCATTGGCCACCACCACCTGAAAATCTTTTCTCTTTTTATTCTTTCACTCGTTTGTTGAAGCTTCAACAAATCTACTTTGTATCTCCGTTTAAACATATCTCATTTTTTTATTCTCTGATCCTCGATGAGTCACCATCACAACTCGATGACGTTAGCCATGAGCAACCACCAACCACCCAACACATACTTTGGCTAACTAAACAATCGTCGAAGCAAAGCAACAACGCTTGAAAAGGTCAAAATATTTTTAAAAAAACAAGCTTAAAAAGTCTATAGTGATTGTTTATGGGTGTTAGGGTATTTGGTGTGTGTGTGTGTGTTTGTGATTATTTATTAGATCTAGTTACAGTGATAGATAATGTAATTTGATAGCAAATTCGATATAAAAATAGAGTTTATGTACCTTAATTTGTTGTAGCGGAAGTGTTGAATTTGCTACTGATACAATTGTCCCAAGTCAATCTTCATCTTTCAAGAAAACGGAGAGTAGATTCACAAACTAAAATGCCTTTTTGTGTGACGTTGATTATTCACTGCTTTTCCATATTCTTATTTTTTTGTATTTTTAATTTTTCTTGTCTCACTGTCTCTCTACTCTGAATTTCAAGAAGAATGGAATTTTTTGAAATATAAAGAGAGGCAGAACAATTTTTTTTGTAACTGTTCCTCCCATAATTCAAATATCCATTTTCCCTCTTTCTATTATCAGATAATCAAAAGATAAAAATGGGTCGGGTCGGTCCACATGGGCGACCCATGACCCATAATCTAACATCTCCCACTTCGCACATGGTGGACAAGATCCGCAGCAGTACGACATCAACAAGTCATTAATTCATACGACAAACAGTTTGTGCGACCTGTGAGCATCACGAGCTTTACCTATGAGGTTTTACATGCTATATATAGGAATCCAATCACATGTGGAAAGAATTCTCTACTAATATGAGGATTGTAATACTCACAATACCCCAGACTTTATTTACTACTTCAGTACTTATTTATTCGATCCCTCATCCTTTTAAAAAGGTGAACTCGAGTTCATGATTAACTTTATATACACAGCTACACTTGACTCTTATATTGTTAGTGTAATAGTCGGCTTGTGTAAACAAGTTAAAATATTTATTTTAATTGTCTTTCCTTTCCACTCAAATCTATCTGTTCTAATCAGCTGCTTTCTTAGACATACACCATATTGCTGAATCTCCCATGGCTATTAGTAACATGCTAAAGTAGCAACACTGATCGAAACTTTAAGAAACAGTTAAAGGTCTAAGAGTATTTCAATGAAAGGTTAAAATAACCTTGAGGGTCTCACACAATGAATAAGCAGGGATTCATTCTTCCATTAACCCATTGGTCGCTAAGCACACGTAGTATGAAACACGCGCTACAATGTTATCACCTTATATTGGTGCGCGTGTATTATTCTTTCAGCCATTCAACATCGTATAGATCTAGGTCTAGACACTACTAAATGTCTAACCTGAGTTTCTTTCTTTAATAATCCTTAAATCCATATTCTTAGAGAAAAACACATCTGGCTTTACAAAATAAGTCATTATCTTATGGCAGAACTTTTTTCTTCACGTTTCTCGACGTAAGAGGCTATTGCTCATGTGAGAGAGCCAATCTTGCGACTTGTTTGACACACTATTATAATACAACATATTTTCACGTGCATATGAGATTGAATATAAATTCAAGATTCTTATAGTGATAATAATTATAATCAAGTCATCCACAATACATGAACAGAATCATATCCTACGTAATCCTAGAGCCATAACATGCTTCGCAAACAAGTCTCTACGTATCGCCTTAGTAAAGGGATCAACTATCATTTCTCGTGTAGGAATGTATTGTAAATTTATTTCTCCACTTGCTACTATGTCTCTTATAAAGTTATACTTAATATCAATGTGCTTGGTCTTGATGTGATATTTAGGATCCTTTGTCTATGCGATAGCCGCTTGACTGTCACAATATACAATCATGGGACCCTTAGAATTCTTTATGACGTTCAAATGCTCAAAGAATCTCTTCAACCAAACAGCTTCTTGTACTACAGATGCACAAGCCACAAATTCTGATTCCATAGTTGACAGGGCTGTACAAGTTTGTTTCTTACTTTTCCACGAAATTGCACCACCATTTAGCAAGAAGGCATAACCGAAAGTTGATTTTCTATCATACCGGTCACCAGCCCAATCAGCATCTGCTTAACCTCTTATGGATAAATCGGATCCACTATAGCATAGTGAATAATCAGCAGTACCCTTCAGGTATCGAAAAATTCTCTTTACTGCTTTCCAATAATCTCTTCCGGGATTGGATTGATACCTGCTAACCAAACCTACGACATAACAAATGTTTGGGCGAGTACACATCATAGCGTACATCAAACTCCCAACTGCACTGGAATATGGTATTCGAGACATATGTTCTTTTTCTTTTTCCGTCTTTGGACACATTTCAACGCTTAAAGTTTCACCTCTTGCTATAGGAGTATCCATGAATTTGCAACTATTCATTTGAAAATGTTCCAAAATTTCCATTATATATGTTTCTTGAGATAAACTCAAAATTTTCTTGGAACGGTCTCTTTGGATTTTAACACCTAATATATAGTTTTGCTTCACCCATATCTTTCATGCCAAATGACTTTGAAAGCCATGACTTAACAGTTTTTACATACTCCAAATTATTTTCAACTAATAAAATATTATCCACGTAAAGTGAAAGAATCACAAACATTTCATTGGACTTTTTCACATAGATGCAATGGTCTTCATCGATCATGGTGAAATCAAATGAAATCACTTCCTTATGAAATCTCAGGTACCACTGCCTTGAAGACTGCTTAAGGCCATATATAGATATGTTTAATTTACAAACCTTCCTTTCTTAGCCTTTTTCAATAAAACCTATAGGTTGTTCCATGTAGATTTCCTCTTTTAGTTTTCCATTGAGAAAAGTGGTCTTCATATCCATTTGATGTAATTCTAAATCTAAACGTGCAACTATAGCTAAAAACAATCGAATTGAGGTAAATTTCACAACTGGCGAAAAAGTTTCCTCATAATCTATTCCAGCTTCTTGAGTTAAACCTTTTTTCACCAATCGTGTTTTATGCCTTTCTATTGGTCCATCTGATTTGCATTTGACTTTGAGAATCCATTTATTCCCAATAGATTTATGTCTAGAAGGAAGGTCAACTAGATCCCAGACTTTATTAGTTTTCATAGACTCTAATTCTTCTTTCATCTCTTTTATCCATTCATCTTTTTCAGGACTCGATAAAGCCCCAGTCACAGAATTAGGTTCATCCAATTCTGTAGGAGATACCAGAAAGACATAATCCTCAATCTCATAAGATCGTTTAGGCACACCTTTTCTGGTACTCTTACGTAATTGAAGTTCAGATTCTTCAATAGGATTTTGGGATTCACAACTCCCACTTGGACCAGGAATTATTTCTTGATCAATAGAATTATCAAGCATATCTTGTGACATAATTTGATCATCTGAATTCCACATTTCATAAAGAGGCTCATTTTCCTTTATTTCATTTCTTTTTGAAAAATCATTTCCAAAAATGTGACATCTCGTGATTCAATTTCAGTAGTACTTCCATCTTCCAATTCACCAATGAACACATATCCTTTGGAGTGTTCAGAGTATGTTATAAAGATACACTTCTTTCCCTTTGGACTTAGTTTTCCAAACTTACCAAAATTATCTTTAATATATGCAGTACAACCCCAAGGTCGTAGATCATTAAAGTTCCGTTTATTACCAGTCCATAATTCATATGGAGTAGAAGTTACTGATTTAGAAGACACTTTATTCAATATGTAGGACCCAGTTAACAATGCATCTCCCCAGAAAGAGATTGGTAAATTTGCCTACGCCATCATGGACCTTGTCATATCTAATAATGTTCTATTCTTTCTTTCGACTACACCATTTTTTTGAGGTGTATAAGGAGTAGTCAATTGTCTGATAATGCCTTTTTCAATACACAGTTCTTCAAACTGTTTTGACAAATATTCACGACCTCTATCGGTTCTTAATGTCTTTATACTTTTGTCTAATTGATTCTCAACTTCATTCATATATCTTTTGAAGCATTTAAGTGCTTCTGATTTATGAGATATCAAATAGACATAACCAAAGCGCGTGAAATCGTCAATAAATGTAATGAAATATAAAGCCCCAATCGTTGCCCTCACATTCATTGGACCACATATATCAGAATAGATTAATTGCAATGGGAATTTGGCTCTTTTAGCCTTCCCAAATAGTTTACGTGTAATCTTTCCGGCAAGATAATTTTGACAAGTTGGCATTTCAATTTTGGAGAAAGAACCTAGATGTCCTTTCTTTGCCAATCTATTCATTTGGTCTTGCCCTATGTGACCCAATCTAGCATGCCATGTAATTATATCAACATCATTATTACTAGAATAACATGACATTACACAATGGTCAATATAATAGTCATAAGTTGAAGGATTACAATCTAAAACAATAAAACGGTCATAGCAATGTACAAAACCATAAAAAACATTATCTAGAGTAATTCTTACATAATTACGACTAAAGAACAAATTAAAACCAACATCTAAGAGAACAGACACAAACACTAAGTTTCTCAAATTTCTAGAGCATATAGGACGCCATGCAACATTAAAGACCGGCCTTCACGCAAATCTACTTTGCAAGTGCCAATCCCTTTAACTTTAAGTCTTGCATTATTTCCTACATAGATCCACCTTGATCCAGGTGAAACTCGACGAAACTCCACAAACGCTTCTCGATCTTGACTCACGTGGTCAGTGGCTCCTGAGTCTACAATCCATATAGGATAAGATTTAGTTAATAAAATAGTGCGAGAAACATATGTAGCACTTAGAGATGAGTTTAGAAATGCTACCTTTTTCCCTTCAGGACATTCACGAGAAAAATGCCCTAGATTTTGGCAATTGTAGCACTTTATCTTGCTCTTGTCTTTCTTCTTGAAAAACTTTTTCTTCTTTTTAAAGTTTGGCTTGTAATTTTTCTCAGAGGGTCCTTCTTCGGTCTCTTTACCTTTCCCATTCTTTTTCCACTTCTTCTTACGATTGAATCCTAAAAGTCCTTACCACTTGATTTAGCCATAAAGTCATTATAAATAGCTTTAGCAGCACCGAGCTGCTCATCTTCAAGTTCAACATGATGTGTAGCATCAGAAAAAGTTTTGATGCTATCTTATGGGTTAAGTTGACCTTCAGGTGTTCCCAACTATTGGGAAGAGATCGGATCACTACCTGAACCTGCTGCTCATCCGACAGAACATGACCAATACTTTTGAGTTGAGCTATCATATTCAGCATCACCCTAAGGTATTGTTTGATGTTCTGATCATTACGCTTCTTGTAAGTGTCAAACTTGATAGTCAGCTGCCTCAGACGGATAATTGAAGTACCCCCATATGTTCCTCACAAGTGTGCCCAGATGGCATTGGCAGTAGGAAATTCCTCACACTCATGTATGAGGTCATCAACCATAGAACTTACTATGATTCCACGTGCAATGGAATCAACCTTTTTCCAAGACTTATAAACTTCACTATTTTGTGCAGTATTGCCCTCTTCTGGTAGACTTAAGACATGGTTAATACCTTCGAGAGCATTTTTCTCTTCTAGTACATACCACATCTTACGACTCCAAATGTCGTAGTTGTCTCCATTAAGTTTTTCTCCTTTGTTCAAGTCAGGAATTATGCTTTTAGATGCCATGTTTGTTATTAAGAGACAATTATGCAAGTATATTATCAATTATGCATGAAAATTACACATTCAAGTAAATCATTTCACATAAAGGTTTAGTGTATAATCGAAAGGACACTTAAGAATCCAATCATCATATACTAAATAAACACTTCACCAAAATTAGAAATTAATTTCTTAATGTGCATTAAAATGATAGCTTTCAACTAAGTCGTTTATAATTCAAACAAATGAATAAAATTTATATAATAGTAGATAAACAACTTAATATATTAATATAAAGTTTATAAAAACTTTATGTTACAAGTCAATCTAAAAATAAAAGTCATTCCACAAATATTCAATACGACTTATGTACACCCAAAAAGGCTCGCTAGGCCAAATCTCGTGGTAAACATCAATTAATCTCTCACCCCTAGGTTCACGGAGAGAATTTGCTAAAATAGCTAACGCTTCCCAATCCGAGATTTCTACATTGTTTTCTAGTTCTACACGTTTTATCTCAAACAAATGCATAAAACTAGCAACACTAATATTGAGTGATATCTTAAAAGACTTGAACTCTTTCAATTTCTTTTCTTTTTCCCTTTGTATATCCCTTTCATTTTGTAACAGATTTTGTGTCGCACTAGAAACACCATTTCGTATGATCTGTTGACCTCAAAAACATGCCCTTCGACAACATGTTCTTCCACTTTGTCTCTTTGCTCGATATCCTGAACTCCCACTTGGAGTGATTCGAGTTTGTCCCCGTTCATCCATTTCTGAAATTAGGAACCAACAAACAATAAGAATGGATTTACTACTCAATGTGACACTTATGTCACAATTCATCGTAGAAGACAAAATCTGTTAAAATTATTATGGACTAATAAAAAAAATTATCAAGTCTAATTCATCCACTTATTTAATCCACTTTTATAAATAATGACAAAAATTAAAAAAAAAATCATAACACGTTCATTCAATTATTGTAAACATCTGTTTTTAGAATAAAATAAAATGAAACATTGGTGGAAATATCAGTGAAATTATAAAATACAGTGTTAAATTAATTACATTATTTTCTATGCACACTTTTTCTAGAAAAAGTATTTACAGAAGTTAACACCCCAAAATAAAACTTTATTTGTCAAGTTTGACAATGTCAAAAAGACAAAGGCACAAATATTTATTAAATTGTTTACATGCCATATATTCCTTCTTCTTCTTCCTTAATATTTTTTTTATTTCATAGAACAAATGCTTATTTATTCTACTCACAAAATAAAGAAAGAAATAGGTCATCAAAAAGATCCATGATTTAATAGAGCACATCAGATTCTAGATCTGAAAGTTATGAGATTTGTTCACGTTGGGTTCAATCCCCTTAACCATTCGGTTTGTTGTTCTTATTAAACCAGTGAGTTACAAATAATTATGAAGATATTCTCACAGGTATGTACATACACAAATTTCTCTTAAACTTGAAAAATAACGTGTAAAAAATGAGGCAATAAATCTAGCTCTGATACCATTGATAGCAAATTTGAAATAAAAACAAAGTTTATGTACCTTAATCTGTTGCAACGGAAGTGTTGAATTTGCAACTGATACAATTGCCCCAAGTCAATCTTCGTCTTTCAGGAAAATAGAAAGTAGATTCACAAACTAAAATGCCTTTTTGTGTGACGTTGATTATTCATTACTTTTCCATATTCTTGTTTTTCTCTATTTTTGATTTTTCTTGTCTCACTGTCTCTCTACTCTGAATGTTAAGAAGAATGGAACTTTTTGAAATATAAAGAGAGGCAGAAAAGTTTTTTTTGTAACTGTTCCCCCCATAATTCAAATATCTATTTTCCCTCTTTCTATTATCAGATAATCAAAAAATAGAAATGGGTCGGGTCGGGTTCAGGCTCGGGTCAGTCCACATGGGAGACCCATGACCCATAATCCAACATAATTAATTTAAAATAGAGAGAGATTTAACAATTATAGTAAGGATATATGGTTATTTATATTACATATCCATAGGCTGAAATAGGTTAAGCTAGGGTGGTCAAAATGAACCCAATACATATAACCCATTTAATTCGTCTAGAATTTTATGAATTGTGTTCATAATAATTTAAAATGTGCCAAATTTCAACTTGTTTCAACTTTGCATTTTAAGGTAATCTTGAGTCGAGCCTAATATATTCCCACTTCAATCTGCTTTTTAGGTTATAAAAGAATTATCTACTTTTTTAATCTTTGATATTTTATCCTTTCTCCACATCAATGAGAATTCGAGTTGAGCATAGATTTCATTGGGGTAGAGTAATCAATCTTACGAGAGTTCTTTGTTTGATTTTTTTTCAAAGGTTGAATACATTTGCACATTTTTATCGAGGCCAATTTGAGTTTTAACTTATGACCATCTTATTTCTTTAAGATTCTTTTCTTTTGGATTTCAAAAGATTCAAGATGAGTGAAAGATTTGTGCGTGATCAATTTTAGCTTTTGTGTCATTTTATTCAACTTGATTTTGGATGAAGTATGCAGATTAATTATGAAATATGCGAGAAGATTAAAACAACTTACAAGATTTTATTCAAACTTTAACTGAAAACATTACAAGAGAGTTTAGGCAAGCGAAATATTTCTTATGTTGAAATTTTTTTGATGCCTTCTCTAGTATTACAACAAATCTTATATAGACAAGAGTCACAAGGGAAAATACATCTAAGGTGTACAAGTGTAAGGCTAAGATTAATTCTTAGCGGTCGACAGTCTTTTGTAAAAGCTGTTTGAGTGCATGTCCTTTATGGTAAGATGCTTTTTCTTTTAAAAAGATGGTTGTAGAATGCTTTGCCCTTTTGCTTTATGCTTTTGATTTTTGAAAAGCAGGTTGTAGAATGCTTGGTCCTTTAGCTTTTGAGAAAGCTTTGGTCCTAGAGATTCCAATTAGGAATAGTAGAATGCCCTTTCAAAAGATTAATTCCTGTTCTTTGAACCTCTATCTTTTGAAGGGTCATTTCCGTATTCTTAATAGGGGTCCATATAGGCCATAGATATTCCTTTAGGATTTAGCATATCACCGTTATTATCACTACTTTCCATGGAGGAAGCTTCCTCTAGAAGTTGTAACACTTTTTCTTCATTTGTTTCCTGGCTTTCCATATCATGTAAAGCCTTCTTTAATTTTTCTTTGAGTGCCTTCTTATTTTACGAGGCACTGGTTGAGGATGAATTCATTTTTCCTTTATCTGGAGTTTTTGGTGCTACTGGCTTGGGAGTCCAGCCTTTGACCTTTATCTCTTTGGATAAATATTTGATACGATCTTGTTCTCCTTTAGCGAAATTCCAAGAGATAATGTAAGAAACTCGCTTCTTGATAAAGAACTTACACATCTGAATATGCTCTGGGAGGGTTACACACCCTTCTTTTGAACAGAAATTATTGAACCGATTAATGAACTGCAAGGGGAGGATTTCTTTGATTCCTCCAAAATATATCCACCATTCATAGAACCATCTAGGAATAATGGCTTCTACCATAGCCGGACAATATTTAATAAACCAGGTGTGTCCTGGTCTGACATATAAGAAATAGAACCGTGCCAACTTGTAGTCATACCAATTATAAATTTGCAGCCTATGAGGCATGAATAATGCAATTGGGGTATGCTGGTGATCTGTAAACCAGTTGAAAGGGGTTAATACCCTCTTGATAGTGAACCTAGAATAATCAGTGTATTCTGGATTCCTTTTATTCATAGAATGTTTGACCTCAATAGAATCGGTGTCTACAAGGATGACTTCATAATATCTCCTTGTTTTGAGTGGATTCTCAGTATCCACGTAATTTTTATCATTATAGACTGGCTTGATTAGCTGATCTAATGGATATCCTACATACTCTTTGTCTAAAGCAATAATTGGCATTACCTGAGTGGTAATGAATTTAAACTCTTCTTTGATGGGATGAGTTGGTGTTGTTTTGATCGCTGTGAGGTCTACAGCTTGTGCAAAGGTTTCAGGTGCCTTCATGGCGTAACTCTGCTTTGACTGAACAGATGAACTCGATGATTGCCCTTTATCAAAAGGCTTGTTTGTCTTCAAATCTACCAATCTAGTAGGTATTGGTGGAGGGAGCTTTGGAAATTCTGCCAAAGCTGCATATTTGTTCTGAAATGGTGACTGTAGTTCTGATTTTAGTGCAGGCCTCTGAGGGACTGATGGTCTCAAGGGGTTTAATGAAGCGGACGAAAGATCAAATGGTCTAGCCATCTTGGTTTGTTCCTGTTTGCTTCCTACTGGGATTTTCCCCAGTGTAGTGGGTCTCATTTTGGCCCTGTAAGAATTCTCTTGTTAGAAAATCGGGAAGGAAATTATTTTCTCCTTTGATAAATTCTATTTGAAAATCAAATCTAGATAGGAGAGCTTGCCATCTAGAAAATATTTGTTTTGAAACCAGATTTTTAACATCTTTTTGTAAAATTTCTTTAGTGGATTTGCAATCCACTCGTAGTAAAAATTCTTTATTAATAAGTTCATCTTGAAACTTGGTGATACATAGTACTATAGATAAAACTTCCTTTTTAACAGTGTTGTAATTTCTTTGAGCGGAATTCCATATTTCAGATGTAAATCTGACTAATTGTTTAGAAGAACTAGCATCAACTTTTTGCTTCAAGATACCTCTATATCCGATATCAGAAGCATCAGTTTCAACAATCATAAAGGCTTTAGGGTTAGGAATTCCTAAGCAAGGAAGGTTTTTGACTAATTCCTTTACTTTAATGACAACATTAGTTTGATCAGAGCTCCAAGGAACTGGGGTCTTTTTAAGTCTTTTGTAAAGAGGTTTGCAGACTTGTCTAATGTTAGGGATGAAGTCTTCTACATAATTAAGACTTCCCAAAAACCTTTGAATTTGGGTTTTATCGCTAATTCCATTAGGGAATTTGGAGGAGAACTCTATGGCCTGCAAATAGGTTTACAACTGCCTTGATAATGATCATGCCCTAAGAATCTTATAGACGTCTGAAAGAGCTTTATCTTCTTTGTACTTATGACTAAACTATTAAACTTAACTATCTTAAAGAAAGTGTTGAGATGTTTAAAATGAGAATCAAGATTTTCTGAGAAAATAAGCACATCATCAATATAAACAATTGACATATAACTATAAGGATTGAAGATACTATTCATGATGTTTTGAAACTCTGATGGAGCATTTTTAAGACCGAATGGTAAGAGATTCCATTCATAATGTCCAAAAGGGACATTGAAGGCAGTCTTGTATTTATATTTTTCAGCAATTTGAATCTGCCAGAATCCTGACTTCATGTCAAACTTACCGTAAAGGTTGGCTTTGAAAGTTCTTTTTAAAAGATCCTTTTTGTTAGGAATCGGATGTCTGATCCATTTTAAAACCGCATTCAAAGGCTTGTAATTTATTACGAGCCTGGGAGTTCCTCTCTCCTTTTCTGCATTGTTATTTACATAAAAGGTAGAGCAACTCCAAGGAGAGTTAGAGGTTCTGATAATCCCATTTTTTAGTAAATGGTTTATCTTGTTTTTGCAGATTTCCATTATTTCTTGGTTCATTTGAATGGGCCTATCCTTAGTAGGAATGGACTGTTCGTTGAAACCAGTAATGTATGGAAGTTCTACTAAATGTCTTTTTCTTTCCCAAAAGGCATTAGGAAATTCAAAACAAATTTCTTCTTCGAAAGTGTTTGAAGATTAGCAATTTTATTTACCATCTCCGGGGTTTTTAAAATTTGTTCAGTTTTCTTTATGTGAATTTCTTGTTTAAGAAAACAAATGTGTGAAGAAAGTCTGTTAATTTTAAAAGCAGTCTTCTCTTTAATAAGGTTGCCTTCTTTTTGCGAGAGGGGCCTTAATAAGAGGAAGAATAGATTTTAATTTAAAATCGTTGTGCGAATTCCATCAAAATCACTAGTGTAAGGTCGCATTTGATTGACAAAAGGTATTCCTAGAACGATATCTTCAGTGATGACAAAATCATTAACGAGACAAATACCATTATTACAGATATGAGCTTTAGAAAGCTTATAATCGATTTTCATCTTTTCTCCTGTGGCGGAGTATAGACGAGAAGTGCTTTTTTGTAGATACTTGGTGGGTACAAGTCCCTTGACGATATAATTGCTATCGGCTCCAGTATTAAAGAGGGCGACGCTGTTAAGGACAAAGTCTTTGCTTATGACAATTTTTACGACGATGTGTTCGTTGTAAGCTTTAATGGCCGTGATATCTGTACCGGAGGTAGAGGGAGAATTTGAGCTGGAGAATGAACCTGGCTTTTTGAGATGATCGTTTTGAATAATATTAGTGATTATTGGGGAAGCTCAAGGAGAGCCTGGTGGGGAGACATTCTCTGGAGGAGACACATTCTTTAGAACCTGTTCGGTTGAGTTCCACTCGATCAAGTCTTAGTTTTAGGTCTTTGATTTCTCCCTTGAGGGTGGAAATTTCACCCTTAAGATCGGATATAGACGGTTCCGCAGGTTTATCAAATCGAGACATAACCTGTTTCATGCTAAAAGGATGAATGATAGGTTTGTGGGGCTTTTCTTCATGAGAAAGCATCAATCTTTTGAGTTCTAGAAGATATTTATTTCTAGCCTCATCATCTTGGATGTGCTCTATAATTTCAAACAGTATTTCTTTAGGATTTCCAGAGAGGAAATTAATAGTCTTTTTTTGTGCAAGTACAGAAGGTACCGTTACAAGCACAATCTTGGCCAGACTGGCATCGATCGAACTCATATGTGGTGTTGATAAATTCTTCGTCGCTATAATCATCACTAGAAGAGCTTGAAGAGTTGGAAGAGTCTGATGAGTCTTCCATTATAGAGAATAATTTCTCTTTGGTTTCTTCAGAGAGATCTAATTGGTTGATCTTACTCTTCTTGCCCGATTTACAATCTTTAGCTCTATGGCCAGTTTTAACACAAGTCCAACAAACATTTTTTTTCTAGAGGACATTTTCCTAGTTTTTCTACTAGTTTTGTAAGACTCCTTTTTAGGGGACTCTTTTTTAGGTTTGGATTTTCGATGAGACTTATAGGATTTTTCCTATGCTTTTTACTAGATGGAGAGGATAGATTCGTGAAACTGAAATCTTGGCAGAAGATTCCTAGCCCATATTTGGAAGTGCTGTCCTTCTTAAGCTGCTTCTTCAGCTTAAGGTCGGTGCAGAGGTCTATCTCCACGGTGGTAATGAAGCTTATTATATGCCCATAAGTTAAAATTCTGTAAGGGATTTTTCCCTCGAATCTATCTTTGATTTTGGTCCTAACCTTATCTACGAACAGAGGAGGAAGACCACTAATAAAATGTTCTTTCCAGAAGTCATTGTTACAGTCAGGTCAAATCATGATTTTGACCAAAAAGGTGTCCTTGTACCATCTAAAGTCAGCCAAGTCTTTGCAGGTGAGATTGTTAAGGATTTCTAAACTCCTATCTTAAAATAATTTGGGTTCTCCTATAAAATGTCCAGCTATATGATATAGGAGGGTAGCAAAGGCGTCTTCTTTCGCGACCTGTTCAAGACTTTCTTGTCCTCTTTCACTTTTGACAATGACTGTTTCCATATCCGTGGCCTCATAGATAAGGCTCTTAATGTTATCTGTGAAATAATTATCCCACCAGTGTTTTATCATAACAGTGATTCTTGCTACAATCAATGTGGCTGCCTCTTTATCAGAAGCTCCTCTAATTTTATAAGCTGCGATGGTAACGCCTATTTCATGGAGTTTGTTATAGATTTGGTGTTCAGCCAAACCATCAACATTCCATTTAGTTATTCCTCTACCATCATGGCTAGAAGTGGAGAGGTAAGGGTTTTCTTCAAACTGGACGTCTGGAGGAGAAGGTCGTTTGTAATAGTTTTTCTTAGTGGAAAAACGTTCATTGGTGAGTTTGGAAAGAGAGTTCTTTTCCTTTTGTTTGCTGGACTCGATTTTCTCCTTTTCAGAAATTTTGAATTTGGAGAGCTTCACATTGATTTTCTCTAAAACTTTCCCAGAAACATTAAAGTCGTCACTGAGAGTAGGGAATTTCTCCTTTTGAAATTCAGGGATTTTAAAGATAGGCTTGGTAGTTAGACTAGGGCCTGGAATACTTTTCTCAGGAGTAGGTAAGCTAAAAGGAATTTTTGTGCTTTTAGCATCATCAATTTGACGTGAGATAGTATGAAGGACCTGATTAGTATAGTTGTTTTGTTCAACTATCCGATCTAGGTCTCTGTTGATAGGGGCTGATAGGGGTCTATCGTGCTTCTTCTTGAAGGGAGAAGCATTGAGAATTTCATTGGAATGGGGAATTTTTATTCCTTCAAGGGGAGGAGTAACTGATTCAATTACTTTGTTACTCTAAGTATACCATTTATTAATGATAACTTGAAGGGATTCATTTTGGTTTTCCATTCTTCTAGTGAATTCAAACTACCTAAAGAATTCGATGTCTCATCGAAGTCTTTTCATATCAGCTATCCAGAGTTTGCCAAAATCTTTTTGTTGATCTTTAGAATAGGTACTGGTGTACCACTTTCTTTTTATTGCATCTTTTGGAAGATACCAAAGGACCTCAAGGGCTTTGAGGTCTGGGATGTACTCATCCTGGGATTTGATGACCTCTAATACTGGGTTAGTTCTAATCTTTTGATGAGGTATAGTGGGGGGAGGTTCCATGTCCGAGGCCGTAGGGCTACCTGGATCATAGAGATTTTTGGGTTCTAGGGATTTTTGAACCCTAGTATGTTGCTGGTAATATACTTTGGGAACTGGACCAGAGAAGTCAACTCCTCTAATTTTTCCCTTGTCATTATCGTTTTCTTCACTTCCCTCTAGGTTTTTTGAGGTAGAAGCTCTGTGCGAGACAGATCTCCGAAATGAAGAATTTCTAGAGGTTTCAAAACCTAGGAATTTTAAATCAATAGATCCGTCAGGTTGCTGGATAACTCTTTCGATCTATGATTTCTTCGGGTAGGTACGGAGAGGATGAGTGATAGCATCAAAGTGCCAAACATTATTATGCATGATATTGTTCCAGACGAGGGCCTTGGGAACAAAGATATTACTTTTGTCTTTGTTTGCCTCCATGAGGGTTGTAACACCCCTAGGGCTCGTGATTGTAGCTTTGGGAGCTAGGGTTGTACCCATAAGCCGATAATATACTCTGTCTATTATTGCTATTTCTCTAGTATTATCCTTACTGTTCATGTTTTTTGTTTTAACATTAAGTGTTAAAACATCCATGATGTTAGGATCATTAATATCCACTGAGAAATTTGGGTAGCAATTAAAGTATACCGGGCCGTCAGCGAGGTTACCTTGAATTACACCTAAGAGAGAATCGTCGAAATTCAATAGATGGGTATCTCTTAGAATAGTACAGACAGGGATATCAAAACCTTGTCTAAAGAGGGGCTTAATAGCCACCTGAACAAGTCCAACATAAATATAATTAAACTGATGTTTAAATTTGTTTATGTCATGCTCATTTAATAATTGAATAACTTCTAAAGAATTATTAATGGCGACAGTAGTCTCGGAGGTCTTGATGTTATGCTTTTTTAAAAAATTAAATTTACCAATCTGATAAATTGTTTTAAAATGTTCTTCTGGAATACTCCAGTTTTGAAGATCATTTTCAATATTAGCAATCTGAGTTACTTGAGAAGATAAATTAATCGTATTTTTAATATGATTGTTGGAATCCATTAGAAAAAAATATTGTCTAGAGACTAACAGGGAAACATAATTTATCACATAAGATAGCACACAATAATAATCATTGATGATTCAACCTATAATAAATTATATCTATACATCTACGTCCTATGGGATCTAACAAGTGTTAATGGCTGTTATAACAGTTTTCTCCTAATGTTATCTTAACGACGGGACCACCAACAAGGTTGAATGCTTACCTTAGCTGAGACCAAATTTTCAGGCTGACCAACGTCTGAAACCTGAGATTAATCGGATACTTCAAACACGTAGGGAAAATGAATACCCCATACTTAGAAAACCCCATTATAGGACAAGATATATTAAAAAAATTTATTTAGAAGTATCATCATAAATGAATTAAAGTAATATGTATCTTGTATGAAAATAGTTTTCCCATGCTCTAGACAATATATGTATTTAGCTGCTCATGCTAAATGCATATACTGCTAACATGGCTCTAATACCAATTAAAGGATCTTAAAGAATTAATGATGAAGTATGCAGATTAATTATGAAATATGCGAGAAGATTAAAACAACTTACAAGATTTTATTCAATCTCTAACTGAAAACATTACAAGAGAGTTTAGGCAGGCGAAATATTTCTTATAGTGAAAATTTTTTGATGCCTTCTCTAGTATTACAACAAGTATTATATAGACAAGAGTCATAAGGGAAAATACATCTAAGGTGTACAAGTTTAAGGCTAAGATTAATTCATAGCGGCCGACAGTCTTTTGTAAAAGCTGTTTGAGTGTTGTCCTTCTTAAGTTGCTTCTTAAGCTTAAGGTCGGTGCAGAGGTCTATCCCCACGGTGGTAATGGTGCTTATTATATCCCCATAAGTTAAAATTCGATAAGGGATTTTTCCCTCAAATCTATCTTTGATTTTGGTCCTAACTTTATCTGCGAACAGAGGAGGGAGACCACTAATAAAACGTTCTTTCCAGAAGTCATTGTGACAGTCAGGTCGAATCATGATTTTGACCAAAAAGGTGTCCTTGCACCATCTAAAGTCAGCCAAGTCTTTGCAGGTGAGATTGTTAAGGAATTCTAAACTCCTATCTTAAAATAATTTAGGTTCTCCTATAAAATGTCTAGCTATATATGATATAAGAGGGTAGCACAGGCGTCTTCTTTCGCGACCTATTCAAGACTTTCTTGTCCACTTTCAATTTTGACAACGACTGTTTCCATAGCTGTGGCCTTATAGATAAGGTTCTTAATGTCATCTGTGAAGTAATTGTCCCACTAGTGTTTTATCATAACAGTGAATCCTGCTACAATCATTGTGGCTGCCTCTTTATCAGAAGCTCCTCTAATTTTATAAGCTGTGATGGCAACGCCCATTTCATGGAGTTTGTTATAGATTTGGTATTCTGCCAAACCATCAACATTTCATTCAGTTATTCCTCTACCATCATGGTTAGAAGTGGAGAGGTAAGGGTTTTCTTCAAACTGGACGTCTGGAGGAGAGGGTCATTTGTAATAGTTTTTCTTAGTGGAAAAACGTTCATTGGTGAGTTTGGAAAAAGAGTTCTTTTCCTTTTGGTTGCTGGACTCGATTTTCTCCTTTTCAGAAATTTTGA
This sequence comes from Capsicum annuum, assembly GCF_002878395.1. Taxonomy (NCBI): domain Eukaryota; kingdom Viridiplantae; phylum Streptophyta; class Magnoliopsida; order Solanales; family Solanaceae; genus Capsicum; species Capsicum annuum. The sequence continues at coordinate 147,287 of NW_025857759.1, forward strand.
ATTTGGAGAGCTTCTCATTGATTTGCTCTAAGATTTTCCCAAAAAGCTTAAAGTCGTCACTGAGAGTTGGGAATTTCTCCTTTTGAAATTTAGGGATTTTAAAGATAGGATTGGTAGTTAGACTAGGGCCTGGAATACTTTTCTCAGGAGTGGGTAAGCTAAAAGGAATTTTTGTGCTTTTAGCATCATCAATTTGATGCGAGATAGTATGAAGGACCTAATTAGTATAGTTGTTTTGTTCAACTATCCGATCTACGTCTCTGTTGACAGGGGCTGATAGGGGTCTATCGTGCTTCTTCTTGAAGGGAGAAGCATTGAGAATTTCATTGGAATGGGGAATTTTTATTCCTTCAAGGGGAGGAGTAAATGATTCAATTACTTTGTTACTCTGAGTATACCATTTATTAATGATAACTTGAAGGGATTCATTTTGGTTTTCCATTCTTCCAGTGAATTCAA